>NC_134826.1:22052652-22160822 GCF_004210375.1 Tachypleus tridentatus
CAAACCTGCGTGATGAAATTCGGATCGTGGACGTATGATGGCTTTAAAGTAAGGCTGAGAAAGTAAATTATTTTACTTTTATTGACTACTAGATGGAGCGTCCGTCTGTTGGAGGACAAAGTTTGTTTTATTGAATTTCGCGCAAAGTTACACGAGGGCTATCTGCGCTAGCCGCCCCTAATTTTAGGGAAAACAGCTAGTTATCACCACCCGCCGCCAACTCTTGGGCTGTTCTTTTACCAGCGAATAGTGGGACTGGCAGTCGCATTATAACTCCCCCACGGCTGAAAGGGCGAGCATGTCTGGTGCAACGGGAATTCGAACACGCGACCTTTGGATTACAAGTACCTTAACCACCTAGCCATGCCACGCTTGACGGCCGAAGTAAAAACTCATTTGTAAAAAAAATTATAAGAAATTATGATTCTGTTCTTGTTCTTCTTAACATAATAAACATTAAAAGTAAAATTCATAAATATACCAGTAGTGAAATGAAAGACATATTGTTTTCAAGACTTCTATCAGTGTGAAATTAGATGTCATCCTTTATCAGTGTGTTATGTTTGTTGCTGAATGATCAAGAAATTGGAAATCTATAAGGAACAGATGCCCCTGCATACCTATTGACATGTGTTTATATAGATTAAGTTAAAGCCACGTCCTTTCAATATGGTTATAAGGGATTCAAATAGAAATTGAAGTATCGATTTTTTTTTCAAATTTTTGTTTTCTGTGCAGTTAAAAATGTTCGTTCTCACGCTGTAAATGTGTTTCTTTTGTTTTTGAATTTCGCGCAAAGCTACACGAGAGCTATCTGCGCTAGCCGTCTCTAATTTAGGAGTGTAAGACTAGAGGGAAGGCAGCTAGTCGTCACCGCCAACTCTTGGGCTACTTTTTTACCAATGAATAGTGGGATTGACCATAACATCATAACGCCCCCACGGCTGAAAGGGGAAACGAATCCCTGTGTTCACTCCTGTGTGAACGGTATAACTCAATAGTTTCATCTAATTTTGGTTAAATGTAATACAAAATACGAGTGTACTCCATAACCTTTGGTGAGTATGTATTAAAGATCAAGGTCATGTCAAGTACGAACTCGAAAGTTTCATTTAATTTTGATCACGTTCTGCTCGAAGGTCGAGTGTCTCTAAAGAATCCATCGATTCATTTTTGGTGTATGTAGCTCAAGGTCACACTGAAGTTTAAACACTTCATGATATTAGAAAATAAGATTTTGAAGAACGGCCAAACCTCAAGGTCAAATTGAGGATATTGGTATCTATAATTACATTATTGAAACCGAGAAAATTGTTTGTTGTATACAATAGGTTGGTCGTTTCAAACGTCTAACAAACTGTCTGAGCAGCCTTCTAGTTTCGTTTCGTGTTACTGATAACACTGCACAACAATTTTTTTTTTTTAAGTTTTGCTTCCTGAAAAGTTTTTGCTGATTGTGACAGGTACCTGGTGGGTATGTACAAATATAGTTTTGGTTTTGCTTCATCACGTAGGAACTCTGAGAAATAGACAGTTAACTGTTTACCGGTAATAACGTATTTAATTGCGTTTATGTTTCTAATACGCTTATTTAAGTTCAACATAATTAAAAGTGTTTTGCTCCTGATTTTCGTTTGTATTCAATGTCCGGTTGGTTGCAGTGTCCAACAGTAGTCAGCAAGCATTGACGGATTCCAGTTGCCCTGATATCGTTTTTCCATTGTAGCAATGTCCTGGTAAAACTGAAGATTTAGAAGAAACGGTACCTGATGGGCAAATTTGGATGTGATTTTCGTAATCAGCAGCCAAGAGTCTATAAGGAACACTTAACAGTGTTCAAGAAGCAAAAACTTTGTTGTGCAGTGTTATTAAACTGAGCTGCGCCTTCTTTCGTTTTAACTAAAACAGATTAAAAGTAACTTTACAAACCAAATTGTTTGTAAATGTTATTGAATATTATCTTATAACTAACGTTTATTTCTGCAATTATAACAGGTTTAAAGTAAGCTTGTTGCTAAGGGGTGGCCATCCTATTTAGCAGTTTCAGATTCGGAATTTTGAGTGAGGTACCATTGACCCAGAACAGCAATCGGATTCAGAGGAATTTGGAGGTTTAAGCAGTGAAATTAAAGGGCATGACATATTTCATTAAATAATTAATAACATCAAATGTCTTAATACGTGGGCAGAAATGTCAAACAAAATCTGTGCCCCAACGTTTAAAGTTTTCTGAGCTACATTTTTTTTTTTACCTACGCATTGCAGATTGGTTGTATGTGTTAATTAATCATTCAGTTGAGACTCCCATCCTACAATTAACTAGTTATGGTTAATTATGGTACACTAATTTAATTAATTAGTTTCGTGTGTCGCGGGTTGGAATCTCAGTCGCACCAAACATGCTCGCCCTTCCAGCCGTGGGGGCGTTATAAAATGATGGTCAATCCCACTATTCGTTGGTAAAAGAGTAGCCCAAGAGTTGGCGGTGGGTGGTGATGACTAGCTGCCTTCCTTCTAGTCTTAAACTACTAAATTAGGGACGGCTAGCGCAGATAGCCTTCGAGTAGCTTTGCGCGAAATTCAAAACAAACAAACAGTTTCTTGTGTTTGCAAAGAAAATTAAAGTTTCCGTGCTAAAAAGTATAATTCACATTACATTTACACATTTAAATTTGTTTTTATAACATATTAGTGTTATGCCATTTTTTTAATAACAATATTATCCTGATTACTACTTAAGCCATAATGCTAATTTCAAACAGCGTTCTAATTAATTTTCTTACCGTTATGTATCTTCTAGAATACTGACTGCCACGGGCACATTCATTGGACTCACTATATAACTCTCGTTTTAAGCCTAAGAAGTTTCTCATACTAAATAAATGTTCTGAGAAATACGTGTGCAATGCAATTTACAACGAGTTCATATATACGCCTAGCATAGCCAGGTGATTAGAGCGCTCGCCTCGAAATCTAAGGGTCGCAGGTGCGAATTCCCGTCATACCAAATATGCTCCCAATTTCAGCCGTGAGGTCGTTATAAAATTACGGTCAATCCTACTATTCGTTGGTCAAAGAGTAGCTCAAGAGTTAGCGGTGGGTGGTGATAACTGCCTTCCCTCTAGTCTTACACTGCTAAATTTGGGAGGGCTAGCGCAGATAGCCCTCGTGTAGCTTTGCGCGAAATTAAAAAAAGCAAACAAACAAAAAAACATCTGTAAACGGGGCTTTTACAGAGTTCACTATAGAATAACCTAAAAGAAAAACGTGGAATAATAAAAAACAGTAAACCGATAACAAGTACAGAAAATAACACGCGGAAATAATACCTTCTTTCTATAGCACTCTGGGATTGCTCCAAATGTGAGAATGATTGTTGTTGTTTTGAATTAAGCACAAAGCTACACAATGGGCTATCTGTGTTCTGCCCACCACGGGTATCGAAACATACCGCTGAGACACTGGGGGCTGTGTGAATGAATTATTATCTATTACAAAATAACATATTTTATTCCAACAAATATTTTCTCGTCTTATAACTTTAAAACACACACAATATTTGTAAGATTGAAATATTTATCAACTCTATAAGTTAGTTAGTTTGTTCTATGAGTCTGTTACATGTTTTACTATGTAAATGTTATAACTCTTCAACTTCATGTTCATGTTTTATTGTTTATATCTCATTAACCCAAACAGGTGTAATTGATCTGATTTATTAATCTAAATAAAACCTGAATGGCATTTTCTGAACTTACAAGTGATTTATTTTGTCATTTATTGTATCGTCACAAGGTGGATCTTCGCCATAAGGGAGAAATCCAAGGAACCAACCGGGTAGAAATTGGCATTGATTTGAGTGAGTTCTACCTGAGCGTGGAGTGGGACGTTCTGGAAGTGCCAGCTGTTCGGCACGAGAAGTACTACACGTGCTGTGAGGAACCCTACATCGACATCACGTTCAACATCAGCATGCGAAGGAAGACCCTCTTCTACACCGTCAACCTGATCATACCTTGCATGGGGATCTCCTTCTTAACGGTCTTGGTGTTTTACCTGCCATCTGACAGTGGTGAGAAGGTGACACTCAGCATTTCTATACTCCTGGCGTTGACCGTATTCTTCCTTCTCCTCGCGGAGATCATTCCACCCACGTCGTTGACCGTGCCTTTGTTGGGCAAGTATCTACTTTTCACCATGATCCTTGTTACCCTTTCCATCTGCGTCACAGTGGTGGTGTTGAACGTGCACTTTCGTACGCGATCCACCCACCGCATGAAGCCCTGGGTAAAGCGGGTTTTCATGCAGATGCTGCCGCGTCTCCTCCTCATGAGGAGACCCTCGGACAATTCCTCCGAGTCTCGAAAAGTCATGATTCGGACTTGCAATGGAACGGAACTGCGTGACTACAATTCTCACGGGGATCCCTTTCCATCTAGAAACAGCTACGACGGTGACTGTGGATCCGAACTGAATTTTACTGGTTGTAGAATACACGGGCCTACTGCTCGCACCCTCGCGCCACTGGGAAGCCCCATGACGTCAGAGCAGGCCATGAATCAGGAACAGGAGAGGTCTCCGCCAGTAGTGCGAAGATTACATTTTTGTCCGGAATTCGAAAGAGCAATGGAGTCTGTCCATTTCATAGCAGATCACACGAGGAGATATGAAGAACATATATCAGTAAGTAAGGCTTCGCTTAACGAAATTGAAATACCTCAATTCGGCGTTTATTTCCGTATTCAATGAATAACTGGTTTAAAAAATCCTCCTGGTAATTTTATTAACTTAGAAAAAAGAAATAAAAGATAGAAATTTTGACAATGTTTGTAATGAGATAAAAATGTCGTTTGAACTCCAAAACACTAAAAACAGATCAACAAAACAATGATAGTAGTTTGTACAAAACTAATCGAGTGATTTAACAGTTTCTAGAGGACAGTTTAGAGCAAGTTTTCCTTTTTATACAGGAAGCACTTTAGAACTAAGATTTAGGCAAACACGAGTTTAGGAAGTGGATTAAGACGACATAGGATGCTTCTCCTGAATTCCACATGTCCACTGTAACGTGTACCTAAGGTCATTTATCTAATTTTAGCTATAATTTTGTCGTTTGCACTTTCGTGGCTGAAAAAAATGGCTGAATTACATGTGTGCACAAGTTTAACTTAGTGAAATACTTTAAATTTGCATAATTAAACACAAATATTTTTGTTATGAAATATAACAATAACACTTATCTAAGTATGTATTTAAATCAGTTAAATCACTGTACAGTTTATTATTTAACAATCCATCAATAATGTACTAAAAGAGAGTTGAAAGCATTATGAAATAACTTTTGATGAGTGGAGCTAGTTACAAGTAACCAGTATTTGGAACTGTAATTATATGTCTTCGTAGGTGAATAATATTATAATATAATGCTGTGTTTGGATAGAGAGTGTAGGTTAATGTATTTTACTGTATCATGCTAATTAAGATACTAACATGTTGTGTTGTGCTCGTATTAACACTATTTTTATACGTAATTGTCTCTGTAAATATTGTTACGTTTGAGAAAATAGTAGTTTAATATATTTTACCGTATCTTACTAACTAGTATACAAAAATAAATGTTATTATAACTAAATAAAAAAAAACGTTTACGTGCTGTAATGTATCGGTAACGAAGACAAGTAAGTTAGCATAATTAACCAAAATAGCTCCAGCCACTTGGAATATTGGATCAGCAAGAAATGGTGCTGACTTTGACGTGATTTACTGAATAATGTAAATACACTAATAGCATTGATTACAATAATTTATTAACGAATGTGGATACACTGTTTAAATTTATTCAAAAACTAGGTACAAAACTAAAGCCCATACTATGTAAAAACTACACTGGCAAACACAACACTAACATTATTTATAAAATACAATGTGATAACTGCCACGATTTCTATATTGAAGAAACAAGTAAAGAAATGGAAACCAGATTCAAAGAACAACAAAAAAACAAAAACACCTTCACATGGTTTTTAACACTGAAAATTAAATAATAGCAAGATAACAATAGAAACAAATATAGGCAAACGCAAAATCAAATAAACCCGACTTATACAACAATTTAAACCAAAATTAAACCTATATAAAGTAACACCTTTGTACCTATACTAATTAAAAAACTAACATCCAACTGCAACGCCCCCTACAATACCCTACCCGTTTATATTCTCGTCCGTAAGACATGTGCCCAGCAATGGTCAGTTGAAAATTCTCTCTTTGTTTGCCTTAAGATGACCTAGGAAGGTCGAAACATTGTTCTGTGTTTTATTCTAATTAAAATTTTAATACCCATACCAGCCGCCTTAAGATACATTTTTACCGATTTCTTGTCATCACCAGATACAGTTAGCACTGATTACAATAATTTACTGAAGAACGTACGTACACTGTTAGCACTGATTACAATAATTTACTGAAGAACATACGTACACTGTTAGCACTGATTACAATAATTTACTGAAGAACGTACGTACACTGTTAGCACTGATTACAATAATTTACTGAAGAATGTTGATACACTGTTAGCACTGATCACCGTACTGTATTGACTAAAGAATGTTGATACACTGTTAGCACTGGTTACAATAACTTTATTGAAGAATGTTGATACACTGTTAGCACTGGTTACCGTAATTTATTGAAGAATGTTGATACACTGTTAGCACTGATTACAATAATTTATTGAAGAACGTACGTACACTGTTAGCACTGATTTGGTACTACCGTAGCACTAATTACAATATTTACTGACGAACGTACGTACACTGTTAGCACTGATTACAATAATTTACTGACGAATGTTGATACACTGTTAGCACTGATTACAATCATTTACTGACGAATGTTGATACACTGTTAGCACTGATTACCGTACTTTATTAACGATGTTGATACACTGTTAGCACTGATTACCGTACTTTATTGACGAATGTTGATACACTGTTAGCACTGATCACCGTACTTTATTGACGAATGTTGATACACTTTTAGCATTGATTACCGTACTTTATTGACGAATGTTGATACACTGTTAGCACTGATCACCGTACTTTATTGACGAATGTTGATACACTGTTAGCATTGATCACCGTACTTTATTGACGAATGTTGATACACTGTTAGCATTGATTACCGTACTTTATTGACGAATGTTAATACACTGTTAGCATTGATCACCGAACTTTATTGACGAATGTTGATACACTGTTAGCATTGATTACCGTACTTTATTGACGAATGTTGATACACTGTTAGCATTGATTACCGTACTTTATTGACGAATGTTGATACACTGTTAGCATTGATTATCGTACTTTATTGACGAATGTTGATACACTGTTAGCATTGATTACCGTACTTTATTGACGAATGTTGATACACTGTTAGCATTGGTTACCGTACTTTATTGACGAATGATGATACAGTGATAGCATTGATTACCGTACTTTATTGACGAATATTGATACATTGTTAGCATTGACTACAGTAATTTATTGACGAATGTTGATACAGTTAGTACTAATTACAGTAAGTTACTGAAGATTCTTCGTTTGTTTTTGAATTTTGCGCAAAGCTACACGAGGGATATCTGCGCTACCCAATCTTAGTTTAGCATGTAAGCCTAGAGGCAGCTAGTCATCATCACCCACCGCCAACTCTTGGGCTACTCTTTTACCAAAGAATAGTTGGATTGACCGTCACATTATAATGCGCCCACGGCTGAAATGGCGAGCATGTTTGGTGTGACGGGAATTCGAACCGACGACCAACAAGTTACGAGTCAAGCGCCTTAACCACCAGGCCATGCTAGGTTTTTTACTAAACAACGGAGATGCGTTGTTAGCACTAATTACAGTAATTTACTAACGTATATAGATGTATCATTAGCATTGATTACGGTGACTTAATGTCGAGTGTTAACACATTATTAGCATTTATTACAATCAGTTTCATTTCCCAGTAGTTTTTGGTTTTCTGTTGCAACAGAAAAACAAAAGAGAAACGTGATTAGATTAGATCACGTAAAATAAAGTGTGAAACATTCATTAGTACCTATAGAAAATAAAATTGCTTAAATTAGTTTAGAAAAATTAAAGTGTAAAACGTATATTAATACACGTTTGTAGACAAGAACCTAATTTTTAGTTCAATCTCGGAATTTTGAATTAATATCTTTTCCAAATACCCTTGTGGTTAATGTTTCCAAGAACAAGCTTAGCTATCGGTAGTTCAGCTGTAAGTTTGAAGACTTATAATACTAAATAAAATTCGTTGCTTAATCCCTGCGATTGTCACACCGATGATAGCTTTCTCTGCAGACTTTTCATAACAAAGAAGCACATTACTAGAATTTCCAACGCTACGAAAAAATTATTAAACCGGTGTTAATATACGTTTGTTGTTGTGAAGACTGATTTTGACTTTTAGTCTGCACTCAAATGGATCTATGGATTCCTATTCCTTTCACAATACTTACGAGAGCAAACAAAATAGCAATATGCACTCTTATAACTCGGAAAGTAGTTTTAAATGAGTAACATATAACATGGTTTCTATACGTCATAAACATTTAGCTTAGGAGATGTGTTCAGATATGTACGATATAATTCTCTACTCCACTGGTACTTATATGCCTTCCATGATTACCTCTTGCGGCATTTCGGTCATTAAATTCAACCAAATTCTAATTACTAGCTGCAACGGCGGTCATTATGGGTATTAACACTTTTAGCAAAATAAAGCAGCGAGCAATGTTTGACTTACGAAGTTCACTGTTCGTGTGTGTAATTGTACGCGGCCTACAAAGTAAGACATAGGTTTAGCGTTTAATATCTAAACCATCTTTATCATTGATAAATTGACACTAGAAAGTTCTTTTCAGTTAGTATTTTAGTGAGAAATACGAATAATATAATATAAAAGCACAAATAAAATAGCACGAAAAGAGAAATAAGACAGCATAAAAACACAGTAAGATAACACAAAAACAGCCTTAGATAGCATACAACACACTTAAGATAAAATAAATTCTGTCTACTTTGGTCCGACATGGCCAGGTAGTTGGAGCTCTGGACTCGCAATCTGATGGTCAATGGTTCGAATCCCCGTCACACCAAACATGCTTGCCCCTTCAGCCGTGGGGGCGTTGTAATGTAACGGTCAATCCCATTATTCCTTAGTAAAAGAGTAGCCCAATAGTTGGCGATCACTAGTTGCCTCCTCTCTAGTCTTACACTACGAAATCACGGACGGCTCGAACAGATAGCTCTCGTGTAGCTGTGCAAGAAATTAATAAAGAAATAATAATTCTACTTTTACAGCAGTGCTGTATAATTCATTTGACAAGGATATGAAATAAATTTGGAAATCTATGCTTCTCTGTCTGTATACTGTCGAGTTCCGCATGTTAGCTAGTCATACCGTTCTTGGCCACCTAGTGGCAATATTATTACAGCTCTAAACAAGAATTCTTCTTTATTATGTCCTAGAAAGTTGTTGAATTTGGCAGCCTTTTTTTTTCATAGAAAGTGAACTCTAATAAAGTCTACATCGTGTT
Organism: Tachypleus tridentatus; assembly: GCF_004210375.1. NCBI lineage: Eukaryota > Metazoa > Arthropoda > Merostomata > Xiphosura > Limulidae > Tachypleus > Tachypleus tridentatus. The sequence continues at coordinate 22,062,260 of NC_134826.1, forward strand.
TAAAACCATTGAATACAGCTCTTCTTTTAGATTTCAATAGCGACGTTCATTTTACCAAGTACAGAAAAATTCTGTTCGCATCTAAAGAGACGAAACGTAATAAAGTCTGAACATAGCATACCAGGAAAGTGAATAAGGGGTGTTTTTTTTTAATTCTACAACTTTCAAGAACTAGAAAGTTCTCGAAGGACTAGTCTTTTCTTTTCTCTATGTCCATTCGTTCAAATGTTCGTGAAAGCTTAAATTAGGTTCTCTAAAACATGTTGATAAATTACACATGCTCTAAGTCATTTATTTCACAAACTGTAATCTCCAAATACTACAGTCACCTTACTTATAAAACTGAAGTTGCTTTATCATGCTATTACATTTTATTAATGTTTTATTTAAAAAAATAAATTAATTATTTGGATTCTTTTAGTACTGAACTCGGAGTATCATAGCAGAAGAATACTGGAGTTTTGTAATTAATTTAGACTTGAGCTAATTAGAAATTTACTACGTGAAAACGATTAATCTGTCGAGATAAGAAACATTGTACATTTATGGTTCTCAAGCACTTCAATTACACGTAAACTTGATACGTGTTACAGCAGCTGAATCATAAAAAACGATTTTTTGTTGTAGCATCTTTAAGGATCAAATAGGTTTATTAAAGTAATATTATCTGAGAGAAGTTTTTCTGACTAGTTTACAGCAACTTCTAACAAAAAAATATTAAAAGGAAAATATTCGATATTTTTTTACCAACAGTATAGGAGTTAAATAATCAAAGTAAAAAAAAAAAAGTAAAACTTTGTGTTTGTTATTGAGAAAGTCTGAAATATTCCGAAGTGTAAAACGTAAATTTTTGGTTTGGTAAAAATCTACCAAAGTTAAGCAATATAACGTTATAGAAAATTATGTCAACATTCATAGTGTAATAAAAAATAAATATAATTACACTTGTTTAGATGAAAGAAGACTGGAAGTACGTTGCTATGGTAATGGATCGACTGTTTCTCTGGATCTTTACAATAGCTGTTCTAGTGGGCACGTGTGGTATCATACTACACGCACCGACGCTCTATGACAACCAGGAGCCCATTGACATAAAACTATCAGAGGTTGCTATGGCAACTAAACATCATAAATTATTGTATTCTTGAACTAGGTAATATGAAACTATGTACTGAATGACGTATAACAAGTTTGTCTCTGAACGCAATTCAGTATAACAGAATTGTTTGTATATTATCTCCAGCTATCAGTTGTTTAGTAGGAAAACCTTTACGCCACTCTTCTGAAGATTTGCTTCATAAAACAGTACCATTCCGTATTTCTGAAGTGTTATACACAGTACCTCCAACGTCGTTGGAAAAAAAAAACACCAAACAAACTCTCAGACGTCCGGACCAACTTGACTGTATTTTAGATGTTTTATCTTCATTAATAGTAGATATTTTGAACAGTCTGTACACATATTTTGGATATCTGTTTATGTGAACTGGGATCGTGGAACTGCTAATAAATTAATGATGGATTTGGTTATCGCTCACGTTGTGATACCGGTAAGATAACAGTATGAACTATAATATTCTGATATTTGTAAAGGCAATGACTGACTCACGTTTCTCAAATGACCACCTTCTAACTCATCTGTGGTCCCATATCTAAAGAGCTGCTTTACCACTTGCTTGTCCATGAACCGTATTTTGTACAGATGGTTATTGTTAGAGCTAGAACAGGGTGGTTTGAACTTAACTCATAACAAGTGGCCTAAAACTAATTATTTACTGGGTCATCGTCAGATAAAGCCCTAACGTCCAGCATTAGCAGTTAAAATAGTTAAAAAAGTATTAATCGTAATTCCTCTGATTTTCCACAACTTGAAACCCGAAAACTATAGTTTTCTACTATACTATTCTTTACGTGGTTTGAGAATCCAATTTTAGCTTTGTAAATACGCAATATTATTGGCTCCTTCTCAGTTTAAAAAAAAAAAAGCCATTTACTTCAATCAGATACAAAATAGAAAACTCTAAATATTAAACATCAGAAAATAATTAGTTTTAGTCAAAAGTTAGTTAGAAACTTTTTAGTTATTTTAACGTAACTGGATCTTCAGGTTTAAGGTACTGTTTCAGTGTACATCACTTCTCACAGTGTAATTACCAGACTATAGCTAGAAATAATGTACACTGACTGTTAATCGGACTTATTTTCTCAAACATGTATGATTCAAATTGTGTAATAAAATTCAATGTTTTGTGAAATTAAATGGACAATTTATATTCCCTGAATTATGTGTAACGTTTGTTTGATTTCATGACAATGTTGAATATAACTTTGTGTTTTTCTTGTTGTTGTTTGTTTTGTTTTTTATAAATAAATATATAATAATTTTTACGTAAATCTGTGACCAGTTTAGAGCATTATATTAAACGTGAAAAACTTACGTAACAGTGCATTGGGAAATTGGTTGGCAGCATTAACTGAAGCTCGTACAATAAAGTGTGATAAATTAATGTAAACAGCTACAAATCCCAACAAGACAATAACAAAGTACTGAACGTACACCAAACAAACATGTCAGATTTTAATCAACGCAGTTATAAAACAATGAATGGTACCCGTGCACGAATATTTATATCAGCAGCAAATAAAAAATGTGAATAATAGAACTGTGAGAAATAAATTTTTATTGTGAGTACTTAACATTCTTATGTCTTGAACATGCCCGGCATAGCCCTGTGGTTAAGGTGTTCGACTCGTAATTTGAGGGTCGCGGGTTCGGATCACGGTCTCACCAAACATGCTCGCCCTTTTAGCCGTGGGGGCATTATAATGTGAGGTCAATCCCAGTATTCGTTGGTAAAACAGTAGCTCAAGAGTTGGCAGTGGGTGGTGATGACAAGCTGCTTTCCCTTTAGTCTTACACTGCTAAATTAGGGATAACTAGTGCAGATAACCCTCGTGTAGCTTTGCGCGGAATTCAAAACAAACAAACTCTTCTACATATGAATAACATTTGTTGTTAAGCTCAAGTAATTGGTCTTCCACAGCCCTAAATAGTACATAAAATGTAGGTGGCGCTTACACGAGTTTCTTTAGGTTTGCGCGTGTTTAAAAGAAACTTTGCATTGGAAAACTATGACCTAGTTATTGTCAGTGTAATAGCTGTTTCGTACATATCACAAGACGTCATGTTCGATAGATTAACGTCAGAAAAAGGTTCATATTTGCTTACAACGTATTTAAGAAGATGTTTGTGCTTTTGTGAAGTAACACGGGATTTCTTCAATGTTTTGTTCGCTTTTTAAAATTAAGTTTTAAATAACTTCTGACAAAACTATATTTGAAATATGGAAAATAAACAGTCTTAAGAATTTACCTTCAACAGTATTTATTACCTCCAACCGTACCTCAGGCATTTCTAAATTAGAACTGATGAAAGGGAGGGAAGCCTGTTAGCTCTACTCATCACCTACAAGGATACTCCTAACCTAATAAAACGTGTATAATATTTTTAACGGTAAAAGCATGTTAACGTTTAAACAACTTATAGTGTTGTTTTTAATGATTTCCTTTGGACAACTAAACGCGTGTGGGTGTTTTTTTATATAGCAAAGCCACATCGGGCTATCTATTGAGCCCACCGAGGGGAATCGAACCCCTAATTTTAGCGTTGTAAGTACGTCGACTTACCGCTGTACTAACGGAGCGCACAACTAAATCTGCCAGGAGGACATAATGAAATATATTAAATTCAACTATAGGCGTTATGATCTAAGGAATTATAGCAACACATTTTACGAGAAAACGTAACTAAAATCATAAAAAATTCACGTATTTACGTGACACCATTAAAATTAGGATACGTGATAATATTTGAACAGATCTCGTAAAGTGCTTTTTAAAAACATATTTTTCTTTTGCTTAATGAAAAATATAACAAAGTAACATTTTCAAGTAACCAGGTTTTTTGGCCACCCCTGTATACATATATTTACATCTACAGTTGGCAATGACGGGTAGTTTTTTATTTTGTTTTTTTTTAGAACCATATCTTACTTCCTCCAACATTTCTCAATTATTGTGATAATATAAATTTTATTGTCTTTTTTGTACATATTTAAAATGTATCGAAAGAAAATAACAGAAGGAATAACATGATCTCAAAAGTAAAGTGATTAAAGAACTGGAACCATTTGTTTAATGATTTACTCTAGGCACTGTACTGAGAGGATTTGTTTGGTTGTTTTGAATTTCGTCCATAGCCCTAATTTAGCAGTGTTAGACTAGAGGGAAGGCAGCTGGTCATCACCACCCACCGCCAATTCTTGGGCTACTCTTTTACCAACATATAGTGAGATTGACCGTCACATTATAACGCCCCCATGGGTGAAAGGTCGAGTATGTTTAGTGCGACGGGGATTTGAACCCGCGACCCTCGGATTACGACTCGAACGCCTTACCACGCATTACTCCAATATCAGCCATAACACGGTCCGATCCTCATTAGGAATAACAACAACCCATGACTTACTCTACATTATATTAAGATGCAAAATACACAATTTGACTTGCTGAAAACAACCACAAAACATGATTGTAGTTTTCAATACTGGAAATAAACGATCTTATAACACAAATTGTAGTTTTTCTTTGAGTGAATATAATATTTTGCTCTATTACATCTTCATGAGCGTTCCACTTTAAAAATCGTATTTGAAAATACAGAGTTTCAAATGGTTTAAATTAAATAATAAAATATAATCCAATGAATATCATGTATTTCTATAGCGTGCATTTTACATACTTAATACTTTACTATTATACTGAGTGTTGAGTTAAAGAAAAATAATATTTTGGTGTTATAAGTTCGTTATTTCTAGTATTAAAATGTTTTCTAAGTTCTATATACCAATATGTACTATAAAAATTAAATTATGATTTACCTTGTGTAATGTACTGAGAATAGCCATATCAACTGATTTTTAATAGTATTAGCTGAAAGAGGTTAGGACTAAAAGTGTCTCTTTTGTTAGCCCTATCACATGTAGATAAATATTACGTTCTAGTTTGGTTTGAATGTTGCGCAAAGCTACTCGAGGACTATCTGCGCTAGCCGTCCCTAATTTAGCAGTTTAAGACTAGAGGAAAAGCATCTATTCATTATCACCCACCGTCAACTTTTGGGTTACTCTTTTGCCAACGAATAGTGGGATTGAGCGTTATATTATAACGCCCTCACGGTTGAAAGTGCGAGCATGTTTGGTGTGATGTGACGGGATTCGAACCCGCGACCCTCAGATTACCCTTAGCCACCTGGCCATTTCGTTCTAGAACTGTTGATTTTTATTATAATGATCTTTCCTTGTCTGGTGCGGATTTTCATCTCTGAGGTACGTAAAATTAGTTTTCGTAATCAACAGTTATATACTATCAACTTTACGTTGATGCTCTGTAGCCCTTTCTTCGAATATCAAAATTTAACAGCTTTCCACTTTAACAGCGCATGCGTTTTACATCTAACAAAATAATACTTTTTTGTTTGAGATACCACCTAGGGACTAACGGAAAAACAACAGAAATAATTACGGTGTTCTGCTAACCTAGCTTTGATGAACTTACCGGAAATTGTATTTCAGCTCAGTGTGGCACGTGTGTAGCTTTATCAAGTTTTATCTTGGATTAAAACACTCCTTTTACAATGATGAAAGAAATAGTCTTTATATTTCTAAACAGTGATGCAGTCACACAACTGAAAAATTATATACTTATGGAAGTTTTTTTAAATAAATGTCTACACTGTAAATAAAAATACATATTTTATAGATTTCTCAGACGTTTAACCTATTTTCAGGTAAAGAGTTGTTTGATTAAGTTTGTTTTGAATTTCGCGCAAAGCTTTATAATTTATACTGGACAACTCTTCAATTTATTATTTTACGTATCACATTTTCAAATAGTCAAAAACTTTAATTTTAATTTGAAAGTTACCCGAATTTTGATATGTATCAAATGCATGATATTTGCCAACAAGATTTATGCAGAAAATGTATTTCTTAACACAAACATATTTTGATATGCAAATGACAATACAATTTGCAATAACGGTTAGTACAAATACTGGTTTATATACAAAATTTTAGAAACAGTACTGAGTCTTAAATTTGGGGTGGAACTGAGTGTTTTATCGACGGTTCACGATGGGTGAATTAGTTTCGAGTTTATATCACCACAGTTCACTTAACGGCTAACTAGCTAGTTTTCTATTCTTCACACCGTTTATAAGCTGATATTTCACCGACGGAGGTATATATTGACCTTGTAAAAATGCTAACGCACAGAGTTAAACGGTTTATAATGTTCGAAATCTATAAATGTTTCTGGTTAAATATATATAGCTTACCTTATGATTCGAATTTATCATAGTTATAGCTTCCGAGGTATATAATACACTAACTATAGCAAATCAACAATATATTACTGTCTCCAGGCGCGTCGGTTTACAAACGTTAAGACGAGGTTCAAGAAATTTCAGTTGGTCCAGCAATACGCTAGTGCTTTCTTAAAATACATAGTGTTGATTCTTACTCTCGACTATTTTCTGCGAACATAGGGAACAGGCGTGAATTTCGCAATGCATATTTCACAGTATAAGTTACACGCACTTCTAAATATATATTTAACTAAAACAAAATCGATATTCAAAATAAATACACAATAACAGATTCGTTACAAGCTGCACAAGAGTTATCTACACTCACAATCCTTAATTTAGCCTTGATTGACTAGAGGAAAGGCAGCTCAGTCAACGCCACCTTCGCAAACTCTTGGACTATTATTTTACCAATGAACAGTGGGCTTGTCTGCTACGTTGTAATGCTCTCACTGCTGATAGAATAAGTATGTTCAATGACGTGGATTAGAGTACCCTAACTTCGAGGTCTCAGGTAAAGAAACTAGTTTTTGTTAAAGGATGGATCTGTGCTATCTACTTCTGAACATGGTTTTGTGAAATATAAGACAATGTCGTACTTTACGAATCATAACAGTAGCTCACGATAGAATCTTAATGTTCACTAGTATCTGTCTAGAAATCGTAAGCAGCGGAATTGGGAGACACTTGGGGGGGGGGCATGCCCCCATTTTGACCCGACAACGAAGTGTCTCTTTTAATGGGGAATATGAGCTTGCGTATAACTAAAACGGAAAGTCACTGTTTCAGTTTTGAATTCAATGGTCATGCTTACCAAATCGAATATGATGCCACCTATGACAGAAACTGAGATAATTTGAAATATAATTTTATCATCTGGGTACAACTTTTCTTCATTATATGTATAGCAAAACCACCACACGAGCGCGTTGAAATTTAAAATAGGTCATTTTATAGTAAGACATTGGTTGGAAAACGCCGTGGTCGAGAATTGAGATATTTAAATTTATAACCGAAATTTGACAATGTAAATCTGTAAAACGCTAATGTAAAATTATCGATATTCTGTGAACAAAACAAAAACACGATATGTATAAGCATATATACATATAGTGAATAAATCTAACAGAGATAAAAGTACAAACAGATCTAGAATGAAACAAAACTGAACTATAAATGAAGCTTAATAGAACACTTTTTGATCACGGGACCTCAGTTGACACAAGAATGAATTGGTTTCATGTATTTATTGTTGTTTTCGTAGAAGCTCTCACATAGTTCAGAGGTATCCATTTATCAATTAGTTGTTTTCTTTAGGTTTTCAAGAGAGTGAGAAAGAGAAAATAAGTGTTGCTTACAAGGTCCATCCAAGAACAAATAAGGTTAAGCTGGCTGAATGGTTATCCTCTGAAAAGGCTTAACGAAATTCAGCCACAAGTACAAACAATATTAACGAAATTCATCGAACATCCAACTTGTTGTTTGGAAGACGTCTTACCCGCTGGTTCACTGTGTGTTTGTTGTTTTATCAGCACACGTTCCCTCTTTTCTAAAATATTACAATAATCCAATCCATGGGACAAAAAAGAAAATCAGTAAATGATTACTGAATAGCAAAAAAATATATTAATTAGAAATAGCATTATCAGCTAGATAAACAAAACAATTAATATAACATAAGATCTTTATAAATAATTAATATAACGTAAGATCTTTATGAACAATTAATATAACGTAAGATCTTCATAAATAATTAATATAACGTAAGATTTTTATAAATAATCAATATAACATAAGATCTTTATAAATAAGTAATATAACGTAAGAACTTCATAATTGATTCATATAACATAAGATCTTTATAAATAATAAATATAACATAAGATCTTTATAAATAATTAATATAACGTTAGAACTTTATAAATTATTAATATAACATAAGATCTTTATAAATAATCAATATAATATAAGATCTTTATAAATAATTAAAATAACATAGTTTGTTTGCATTTGAACACAAAGCTACACAAACAGATAACTGTGCTCTGCTCACCACGGATATCCAAACCTGGTTTCTAATAGTATAAGTCCGCAGAAATAACGTAATGCCACTGCAGAGCTTATAATATTAGAACATCAGCCAATAAATAAATTAATACATTTTAATTGATACAAAAACTGTGAATGAAATTAACGCAGTCAATTTCAGATATTAAGTGAAATGGTTTATACTAATTTATATTTAAAATTATACGCTAATGCATTGAATATAAAAGATGTGTTGTGAGTAATTATTTAATATCACATTTAAAATGAATACTAGTGAATTAAAAAAAATGGTTTTAAAAACGTCATTTCATAAGGTTGTTTGGTTTTATTTCATGTGCTAAGTCACAATACCAGACGTAAATGTAATTGTTCAGTGCAGACATTACCAGATAAATAACAGCTCCCCACATTACCTGAAACTGCCAGCACTGTTTTCAAATCTAAATGTTAAATTGCTTTGCAACAAACGCCCCTTTTTGGCAGAAAGAAAAATGTAATTCATCTAAAAACTGTAATATACTATAAAGTGTTAGTGTAGGAAATGAACATTAAAACCAAATTATGCATATATATATATATAAACACATATGAGTTGAACCAGTTAAAGTAACTAAAACATTTCAACTTATCACTGGTGGTAACTAGCTACCTTCAACCTAGTTTATCACTGTTATATTAGACACAATTAACCCGAGTAATCTCCAAACACTTTGCATCAAATTAAACAAAAACAACAGTAACAGAAGAGGTATTTGTAACACTTTTGGTAAATCTCTTAATTTAATGTTAAAATAATTTCACTTAACTGGATAAAACATCTTGTTTCGGATTTACATCACTGTTTGTCAGTTACTGTTAATTGTTTGTTTTGAATTTCGCACAAAGCTACTCGAGGGCTATCTGTGCTAGCCGTCCCTAATTTAGCAGTGTAAGACTATAGGGAAGGCAGCTAGTCATCACCACCCACCGCCAACTCTTGGGCTACTCTTTTCCTAACGAATAGCGGTATTGATCGTCACATTATAACGCTCTCACGGCTGAAAGGGCGAGTATGTTTGGTGCGACTGCGATTCGAACTCGCGACCCTCGAATTACGAGTCGAACGCCTTAACACACTTGGCCAGGCCGGGCCCGTTACTGTTAATGGAATTAGGTGAACCTATGTCATTTGAATTGAGCTGAAAAATACCTTCTGAAAAACACATAAAAACGAATGTTCTAAACTATGTCATATGTTTTTAGTATTAATTACTATTAAACTGAGAAAAAAATAAGAAGGTTTATTTAAATTACGTTTGGTAAATGTGACGTAATTCTTAAAGAATAAAAATGTAGATTTGCCATATGTTATTGCTGAGCGGCTTTTAGCCTGATGGAAATGTACAATAGTTACTTTTTGCAGTGGGCGGCACAAGTAGTTCATTGTGTGTGTGTGTGTTTTCTTATAACAAAGCCACATAGTGCCATCTAATGAGTCCACCGAAAGGAATCGAAACCCTGATCTTAGCGTTGAAAATCCGTAGACTTACCGCTGCATCAGCGGGGGACACAAGTAGTTCAGAACTTTGTCTCTGAGTGAAACCAGGAGTGTAACACAATTAACTATGCCAAGTTCGTAAATTAATTTGTCTTGATCGATCAGCTTAATTTTTCCCGCCTCTAGAGACGGGTACTTTTGTTTGTCTCTTACAAATGTGATCTTCCATAAGTAACGAATTGTTGCATGAAGGGCCGATTAATTATCTTCTCAACTCAATCCGTGATAATAGGTAAGCTTATGTATTAACTCTAAATAAAAAAGTACAAAACTTAAGTGTTCCTGCTTACAAAATTAACTGAAAAAGGAACATATTAATTATAATTATATATTCTACCAAACCTATAATTTAGCACTAAACAGATTTATGGGTAAAATGACTGAAGTGTAATAAGAGTATTACGGTATTGTTAAATTGATATGTCGATCTGTAATATACAAAGCGTTTTTACGCACAGTTTTCAGAATTTCTCAACTTTGCAAAGAAATTGTTTTTGTGTTTTGATTTATTGCTATTTGTTTAAGATATATCACAAAACTGTCTTGTTGGAATGTCTGGTGTCTGAGTATAATGTCTTATAAAAAGAATCTTTAAAAAATCAGATTACGTTAATTTAGACGGAAACTAGAGCATGATCAACAAGACGTTGTAATGTAAAGTGTTTTCAAGTGGAGAAGACGTTGTAATGTACATGTTTTCAAGTATAGAAGACGTTGTAATGTATAATGTTTTCAAGTGAAGAAGATGTTGTAATGTATAGTGTTTTCAAGTGAAGAAGACGTAATGTACAGTGTTTCAATGTGAAGAAGACGTTATAAGGTACATGTTTTCAAGTGAAGAAGACGTAATGTACAGTGTTTCAATGTGAAGAAGACGTTATAAGGTACGTTTTCAAGTGAAGAAGACGTTGTAATATACAGTATTCTCACGTATAAAAGACGTTGTAATGTACAGTGTTTTCAAGTGTAGAAGACATTGTAAAATATAGTGTTTTCAAGTGTAGAATACGTTGTAATGTACCGTGTTTTCAAGTGGAGGCCGTTGTCGACTTCATATAATTATAAGCACGTTTTTAACTGTATAAAAATAAAAATATTTTAATTTATTATTAAGTTTAAAACTTGCATCTGGTGAAAACATCTGTGAATATAATTACACGATGATACTCTGTATCTTCCACCTTCAGCTGACGATTTCAGTCGTTGGGAGAACAAATAATATATATTTTTTTATTATTATTACAGTTACTATCTGAAGGGGCCCGGCATGACCAGGTGGGTTAAGGCGTTCAACTCCGAGGGTCGCGAGTTTGAATCCCCGTCACACCAAGCATGCTCACCCTTTCAGCCATGGGGGTGTTATAATGTTACGATCAATCCCACTATTCGTTGGTAAAAGAGTAGCCCAAGAGTTGGCGGTGGGCGGTGATGACTAGCCGCTTTCCCTCTAGTCTTACACTGCTAAATAAGGGACTGCTAGCACAGATAGCCCTCGAGTAGCTTTGCGCGAAATTCAAATCACAACAAGGAAATTGAGCTTTCAAAGAACGTGTTAGAGATAATATCTCAGTAAAGTAACTGATAACAACGAATATTTGAAGGCTCTACGGTTATTGTTACAAAGTGTATGAGAATGTTTGTTTGTTTTAGATTGCGAAAAATACTGCCTTTGAATTTATGCTTTCAAGTCCGTAAACTTACCACTGGTCCACTAGAAGACGTATTACAATGTATTACAATCAAGCGATTTTCAAATACGAAAGAAAGAAGAACCGTATTCAAACATATTTATGTTTTAAATGCATACGAGGTCTGTCCAAAAAATACGCGGACTGTTTGAATTGCGCGGCTCCAGTTGGTTCCAGGGGAATCCACTTGGTGTCGCTAGGTTCGCACAGATCAGCTGATTACGACGCCATTTCCCGATTGCAGATATCTTCATTTGTGTATTAGCTACTCGGTTTTAAGTGAAGTGCGATTTTTTCGCTTGGCGGATTTCAGAATGAATGACCGGAAGGAGCAACGACTTGCTGTGAAATTTTGTGTTAAACTTGGAAAATCTGCGACTGAAACTTTTGCTATGCTTAACACGGCTTACGGTGATGTTGCTATGAAGCGTACGGCATGTTTCAAGTGGCATGAACGTTTTAAGGATGGTCGACAGTCCATTGAAAATGATGAGCGTCCTGGACGTCCTTCCACGTCAACTGACGACCCACACGTCGACAAAATCAACACCCTGGTGCGGGCAAATCGACGTATGACTGTTAGGGAGCTTGCTGAAGAGTGTGGAATATCAGTTGGATCTTGTTACGAGATTTTGACCGAAAAATTGAAGATGCACCGAGTTGCTGCGAAATTTGTGCCTCAGAACTCGCGAGTTTTTGGCCAAAAACTCGATCACTGTTCTTCCCCACCCCCCTACTCACCTGAACTTGTTCCTTGCGATTTTTTCTTGTTCCCCAAACTCAAAAGACCCTTGAAAGAAAGAAGATTTGAGACAATTCCCGAGATTAAGGCAAATGCGACGAAGGAGCTGGAGGACATTACAAAAGAAGCGTACCAGGACTGTTTCAACAAGTGGAAACACCGTTGGGATAAGTGTGTGCGTTGGGGAGGAGAGTACTTTGAAGGGGTCCCAGACCTGTAACTTCTAAATAAAGTACATTTTGTTTTATGACGTCAGTCCGCGTATATTTTGAACAGCCCTCGTACATATATGACTACTTTTATTGTTCTTAATAAATACTACATACACTGAATATATTGAGATTTCTCTGATTATTGTGAATATTTTTCGATGTAGTTTGTATACAATTCGTGACCTGTCTTGATTATAATAGTTTTAAAGCGACATATTTGTCATCGTGTTTCGATGCTGTTTAACTGTTTATGTGTAGCCAGAATGAAGCCTCTGTTTATCTGTTTAACTTTATTTTAATGTCTTCCACTGAAAAATCATTAATCTGATGTGAAAGCAATATCACATGAAATTATAAGATGGAGGAAGGTTGTTTTTTATATATGCAAAAACGGCTCGTTTGGGTTGAGAAAATTTTTTACGTAGAGGAGCGAACAACGTTTCGCCCTCCTTCGGTCATGGTCAGGTTCACACAAAAAGAAAGAGGTAACTGACCGGAAGCTGACCACATGTGTGAAAGAGGTTGTGTAACTGAGTGTCGGAATGTAGAGGGCGTTCTTAAATGTTTCAATATATAATTTTATATTATTTATTTTATTATTGTTATTTATTATATTATTTTTAATATAGGTATAAAGGTTGTATTGGTTTATTTTGGGCTTGAGTTGTTGTATAAGTAAGAATTCTTTAATTTTGCGTTTGTTTATGTTTGTGTCTTTATTTAGTATTTGGGTGTTTTCTATGGTTATGTTGTGTTTATTTTACTTGCAGTGTCCAAAAAGTGTGAAGGTGACTTTTTGTTTTCTTTGAATCTAGTTTCCATTTTTCTACTTGTTTCTCCAATATAGAAGTCGTGGCAGTTATCACATTGTATTTTATAAATAATGTTGGTGTTGTGTTTGTCCGTGTAGTTTTTACATAGTATAGACCTTAGTTTTGTGCCTGGTTTTTGAATAAGTTTGGTATTAACTGAAATGTTAGATTTTGTTACTAGTTTTTGCTAAATGTTGGCTATTTTTCTGCTGATGTCGGGAATATATGGTATACAGCAGTATATGGTATACAGTAGTATATGGTATACAGTAGTATATGGTATGCAGCAGTATATGGTATGCAGCAGTATATGGTATACAGCAGTATATGGTATGCAGCAGTATATGGTATGCAGCAGTATATGGTATGCAGCAGTATATGGTATGCAGCAGTATATGGTATACAGCAGTATATGGTATACAGCAGTACATGGTATACAACAGTATATGGTATACAATGCAGTATATGGCATACAACAGCATTACATGGTATGCAGCAGTATATGGTATACAGCAGTATATGGTATACAGTAGTATATGGTATGCAGCAGTATATGGTATACAGCAGTATATGGTATACAGTAGTATATGGTATGCAGCAGTATATGGTATACAGCAGTATATGGTATACAGTAGTATATGGTATACAGCAGTATATGGTATACAGCAGTATATGGTATACAGCAGTATATGGTTTCGTGATTTTTCTCTAGAAGTAGGTTTTCTCGACATCACTATTGGTTGTTTTTTGTAAACTTTCCTTCGAAATTGGTAAATATTAGAAATGTAACCATGACGACGACCTCACGTGTACAGAACCGCTCGAATTTTTAAAGTTGAAAACAGGTGAAAAAATAAGTTAATGATTATTTATTAAATGAAGAAGTTAAAGGATATATTTTGTTATTTTAATTGAAAAAAAAACCCATTAAATAACCAGTAAATACCGGAACTGTTTTGGGTTTACTGTAGTTGTTGGACTTAAGGTTCAATTCGATTTATTTTATGTCAGACACAATGAATGACAAATTAACACTTGTTTTTACTTTGACTGTCGTTGTTTTGACCGCAACTTCAGTGTAGTAATATCCTTTTGCACGGGGAGGTGCAGCTTGATAAGTCTTATGGCAATCCAATACCGCATTCTAATAATATCCGACAAAATGTCTAGTGTATTCACTATATTCGTTAATTGTTTGGTTTGAACTTCGCGCAAAGCTACACGAGGGCTATCTGCGCTAGCCGTCCCTAATTTAGTAGTGTAAGACTAGAGGGAAAGCAGCTAGTCATCACCACCCACCGCCAACTCTTGGGCTACTCTTTTACCAACGAATAGTGGGATTGACCGCTACATAATAACCCCCCCCATGGCTGAAACAGCGAGCATGTTTGGTGTGACGGGGATTCGAACACAAGACCCTCAGTTTACGAGTCGAGTGCCTTAACCACCGGGCCATGCCGAACCTCCGTTATGGTAAGTTTACCTATTGCCTTGAGGCCTGGCATGGCCAAGCGCGTAAGGCGTGCGACTCGTAATCCGAGGGTCGCGGGTTCGCGCCCGCGTCGCGCTAAACATGCTCGCCCTCCCAGCCGTGGGGGCGTATAATGTGACGGTCAATCCCACTATTCGTTGGTAAAAGAGTAGCACAAGAGTTGGCGGTGGGCGGTGATGACTAGCTGCCTTCCCTCTAGTCTTACACTGCTAAATTAGGGACGGCTAGCACGGATAGCTCTCGAGTAGCTTTGTGCAAAAAACAAACAAACAAACCTATTGCCTTATTTCAGGATTGTTAGGGTTGTTTTAACATTGGAAACACTTTAAATATTATTTAACGTATCAACCTGTAATGATAACAAAATTCCTCAGTGTACTAATTATGTGTGTTTATGTTAGTGTATACAAATATAAACAACATATCTTAATAATGAAAACAAAAATAAGATAATTAAACTCATAATCATGAAGCACTAGTTTTAGTTTTTCATAAAGGACCTTTTTTTACGTTTTGGCGGAAAAGATTATGCAAAAATGTATTCTCAAGACAGCTGGTATAGGTAGTAACAATTTAATCACAACAAGGAACAGAACAACGTTTCAACCTCCTTAGGTCATCATACAAGGAACAGAACAACGTTTCAACCTCCTTAGGTCATCATACAAGGAACAGAACAACGTTTCAACCTCCTTACGTCATCATACAAGGAACAGAACAACGTTTCAACCTCCTTACGTCATTATCTTTGTTAATCTGAAAAGTGGATTTCTCGTCACCAAAAAAGTCTGTGAAACTGAGAAACAAAACAAAATGTATAATTGGTGTTTATTTTCTGGATAAACAAAACAAAATGTATAATTGGTGTTTATTTTCTGGATAAACAAAACAAAATGTATAATTGGTGTTTATTTTCTGGATAAACAAAACAAAATGTATAATTGGTGTTTATTTTCTGGATAAACAAAACAAAATGTATAATTGGTGTTTATTTTCTGGATAAACAAAACAAAATGTATAATTGGTGTTTATTTTCTGGATAAACAAAACAAAATGTTGAATTGGTGTTTATTTTCTGGATAAACAAAACAAAATGTCTAATTGGTGTTTATTTTCTGGATAAACAAAACAAAATGTTTAATTGGTGTTTATTTTCTGGATAAAATATCAACGAATAGTTCTTCATTTTGTTTCTCTTATAACATATTTAGCTTAAAATGTATCCTGCTAGAGGAATTCTAAACTAAGAACTTATAAGTAAGATTCTGTGTTCGGACCGCTTCTCGCCAGTACACCTACCTATATTTGGGTCCAGTGGTATTCGGTACTTAAAATTGATTCCTTCTAATGTCGTCCCCCGCTGATACAGCGATAAGTCTACGGATTTGCAACGCTAAAATCAGTTGTTCGATTCTCCTCGGTGGGCTCAGCAGATGTCCTGATGTGGCATTGGTCTAAGAAAACACAAACGTATAACTGTTAATGTAATTAATTAAACAAAATCATCCTGACAATAAATTTCAATGATAGAACTCACATGTTTATTTTAATTAGGTTAGTTACCCTGTATGTTGTTTGTTTTCTTATCTGTTTATCTAACATTCCATATGCACTTCTTTTATCAGGTAATGCATTACTGGTTTGATAGCATTACATCTATCATCAATTCTGAAGAATTTGCCTTCTGAACTAGAAAACGACGTGATGGACAATATAAGATAACTTGTACTCAGAAGCAACTTTTATTGAACATTCTGTAAACCGTATTTTTTGTGTGAAATAAATAATTTAGTTGATATATAACAAACAAATGGATGTTTAATTGTCTATCCTCAAGGAAGTACACGTATTTACTATTTGAGCTAGAACTGATTACGCACTATATTTGTTTAGTTTGTTCAGAATTTAGCGCAATGCTACACGAGTGCCATTCACATAAACCGTATCTAATTTAGCAATAAAAGAACAGAGGGCAGGTGGCCAGTAGTCACAACTCACCTTCAACTGACGGACCACTATTTTAGCAGCGAATTGTGGGATTGACCGTCATTATAATTCCCCACAGCTAAAAGAGAAAGCATGTTTGTTGGGATTCGAACCCGCGATCTACAGACTGTGAGTTGAGCAGTCTACTCACCCGGCTATGTCGGTCCCGTTTTGCGTGTTGTTAAACACAAGACTACATAATAGGCTATCTGTGCTCTGCACATCACGAGTATGGAAACCCGGTTTTCATTTAAACTCCAGACTTATTGCTGAGCCGCTAGGAGGCTATATAGTAACAAAGAGATAATTACACCAATACAATACCATTTAAAATCCCCAAGTAATTTTACGGAATTGTAACTCTAAAATCCAGGGTTCGATTCTATACAGTGAACAGAATACAAGCAGCCCAATGACTCTGATAGCTTTCCATGAATACAGCCTTCTATAGTCCATACTAAATTATATTTCTAATTTCTGTCAAAAAAGGTAACTGTGTAAACAATTCGTAATCTGACCTATTTCATTCATGGAGAAACACTTTTTCTTTATTTGTAAAGGCCCAGCATGTACTCCACTCGTAATCTGAATGTCGCGGGTTCAAATCCCCGCTACCCCAAATATGCTTGCCCTTTCAGCCGTGGGGGCGTTATAAATTTAGGTCAATCCCACTATTCGTTGGTAAAAGAGTAGCCCAAGAGTTGGCGGTGGGCGGTGATGACTAGCTGCCTTCCCTCTAGTCTTACACTGTTAATTTAGGGACGGCTAGCGCAGATAGCCCTTGAGTAGCTTTGCGCGAAATTCAAAACGAACCAATTCTTTGGAACATCTTTTACTATCTTCAATCACATTTATGATGAAGAATTATGCACGTTACCAGCTATTTCTGTGAAACCATTTTTTTTCTAAATCGATAAAGTTAATTTTAGACCACTCAACATGATCTATTTTCTACAAACCTTTTAATCAGACGAATTGTAAACACACATGAAAAAGAGTTATAGCTCCACCAAAGAACTTGACAATACGTGATCGAACTGGACAGTTGTGCTTCCTTCCTTTAGCCACCGTTACCAGTGTATACACTAAATTCATGTAAACTCTTAACTTGTGATCCTTCGCAAACTTCAAATTATTGTTTATTATTCTCACAATACCACCTTAAAGATTTATTTTAGGTTGGAGAGGTCCTTCAAACGGATGCATAAATCTAATATATAAAGAGTATCATTCTTATCTAAATATTTCTCGTAGCAGTTCTGTCAAGGTAAACAGAAATAAAAATACTCATACCATTTGAGATCCTTTTAAATGATGAGACAGAAGACAGGTTTGTTTATTTGTTTCGAATATTGAGCAAAGCTACTCTAGGGCTATCTGCGCTAGCCGTCCCTAATTTAGCAGTCTAAGACTAGAGGATAGGCAGCTAGTTATCACCACCCACCGCCAACTCTTGGACTACTCCTTTACCAACGAACAGTGGGATTGACCGTCACGTTATAAAGCCCCTACTGCTGAAAGGGCGAGCATATTTGGTGCGACCGAGATTCGAACCCGCTACCTTTGGATAACGAGTCGAACGCCTTAACCCACTTGGCCATGCCGGGCCCAGGAGACAGGCCAATGGATATTTTAATTATTAAGTCAATAAAGAGAAACGGGACACATACAAGTTACAAATGTACGACGCTTTTACAGAGTTTGATCATCATTAGGTATTTGCTTTTACCTTACTCATTTAGGCTGTCTCCAAACCTTTCGTCTGAGAGTGGGTTAAAGTTTTGTAACCGAGAATGTTCAAAGACATCTCTAAACGTGTAAACCGAAAGTCATGTAAACAACTACAGAAACATTTATCTCCACCTATTCGTCATATTTATAGATAAAGACAAAATCGGAATGTTTTGGTTTAAACACACACTTGTATATGTACAAACATTAAACTTTTTAAAGCTATTTTGGAAACAATCTGCTTTTGCGTCTGTGTTTTAATTAATTATACGTCTAGCGTAATATCTAGTTATTTATAACACGAATTTACTAAAAGTCTAGGCCAAGCACGGCTAGGTTGTTAGGGTTCTCGACTCGTAATCTGACGGTGGCGGTTTCGAATCTCCGTCACACCAAACATGCTCGCCATTTCAGCCGTGGGGGCGTTATACTGTGACTGTCAATCTCACTATTCGTTGGTCAATGAGTAGTACAAGAGTTGGCGGTGGATGGTGATGACTAGCCGCCTTCCCTCTAGTCTTGCATTGCCAAATTAGGGACGGCTAGCGCAGATACCCCTTGAGTAGCTTTGCGCGAAATTAAAAAAAAAAACAAACAAACAAACCACGACGAACAAGTTAATTTTTAGTTGATATTGTCGCACCTAACTTAAGCTAACGACGTATTTTTTGGTTAGCCTCACACCGGTTGAAAGCTCACTTCTTACTGAAGAAGATATTTAATGTCCTCGGAGAAACAGTAATGTTTAAAGTAATTCACCGAAATTGAGCAGTTCGTAATGTTCAAAATCTATAATGTTCTTCGTCGAATTCTGTATTTCTTCGATTCATAGACATTAATCATAACTATAGCTTCCTAAGCCTCTAACGTAGTGATTATAGCTGTCTAATACTATTCTTATAACATCTTTCGGGTAATCTCTATTTTTAGGAATTACGTGAGTTTGTAGAAATTTCAACAATATTCCAGCGCGTTTTCGTCAAACAAGTATTGTTGATTCTTACACACAAGAATATTCTACAAATTTCAAGGAGAGGCGAGACTTGTGTAATACACACTTAAAAAAATACGTCACAGGAAAAAAGAAAACTATACAGAAACAAGAAAAGGCATTAAAATAAATGTACAACGGCAAATCTGTTAGATAACCAAACACAATTTCTCAGAAATTTTCAATAGTTCTTTTATTATTGTTAACAACTGTTCAGTCTCTGTATTATTAGAGGAATACTATAACATAACAAGTTACTAGACATAGTCTTCATTTAATTACTTGGTTACATTGGTCGACTGAGAGAAATAGCATTTGTAACTTGCATCAAAGTTTGAGTGGCGAACTGGCTTCTTTGAATACTGGACATCTTCAACTTATTACTTGCTTTCTGTCCTTGGAAACAACTTGTCAACTGATCTCAACTTTCATCTGAGTGAAACAACAGATTTTTAGCTCTCAACATGAATTTTTAAATGATATTTTTTCAGTATTCTTACGAGTTTCCAAATAGTGCTACCCCCAAGGTAATTCTCACACTTCATTGGCTAATTTCTACAAGTCATCGTATTTCCCATACAAGAAAACAACAACAAAACTTTCAAGTAATTGGTTGCCTGTTGTGAGAAGTGAATCGGTGGCCTTTTAACTTAGATGACTACATTACAGTGTGCAATATAAACTGTCTTGATAGTTCCTACCGTAGTAGCTAACCTCAACTTTTTCATAGCTTCCACTGCACTGAGAAGTAATAGTCAATAGTTCATCATTCTCAAACTCGTGTTTTACTTATATTGGATTTTTTCCTTCTTCTAAGCTTCGCTAAGATGACCATGAGGGTCAGTGTCTCTTTCTACAGCTCTTTCTTTTTTTTCTTCTTTCCTCTAACGACTTCGTTGTACTTTTCCTGTTTTACTCTAGAACTAAGCTGTTTTTCGTACGCCATCTGCCTTGCGCGGCCTGACGATCAAAAAATTAATTACAGTTTTTTTCAATTTTTAAAACACTAGTACTTTTTAGCAGTTTACAGGCCCGGCATGGCCAGGTGGGTTAAAGCGTGCGACTTGTAATCTGAGGGCCGCGGGTTCGCATCCCCGTCGCACGAAACATGCTCACCCTTTCAGCCGTGAGGGCGTTACAATGTGACGGTCAATCTCACTTTCGTTGGTAAAAGAGTAGCCCAAGAGTTGGTGGTGGATGGTGATGACTAGCTGCCTTCTCTCCAATCTTACACTGCTAAGTTAGGGACAACTAGCGCAGATAGCTCTCGTGTAGCTTTGCGCGAAGATCAAAAAACAAACAATTCTTTTTATTTAATCCCACTTGCTTTAGAAGAACTCTAGAAATCGCATTAAGAATATACGCAGTAAAAAGTCATTTAACATTTGAAACATTGAGTTAAAATACGGTAAGTAAAAAAGTAATTTGTACATCCTCGAACAATATGATAAAGAATTGTAAGAAGTTCATTAGGAATAAATGCAACAAAAACGTATTTGACACCTCACACATTGAGATAAATAATAAAACTATAGCATTTCAGGCTATAAAGTTGTTTTCTTTGATAAACTTTGCTCATAATCTCTTTAAAATACTGAAGCTGTGATAATTTAAGTTTTGTATTGTCTTTATGTACTGGAAAAAAATCCTTTAAAAAAATGAAAAATTGCTTTAAAATGTTTAGTATAAGCTTAAGGTTTTTGTAGCATATCATTCACGAAGGGTAATATTTAATTAAATTATATCTTCACATTAGTGAGACTTAAGTAGGGACTAGGCACTCCACTCGTAATCTGGAGGTCCCGGGTTCGAATCTCCGTCATACCAAACATGCTCACCCTTTCAGCCATTGATGCGTTACATGTGGCGGTCAATCCAACTATTTGTTGGTAAAAGAGAATCCAAAGAGTTGGCGGTGGGTGGTAATGACTAGCTGCTTTCCCTCTAGTCTTACACTGCTAAATTATGGACAGCTAGCGCAGATATTCCTCGTGTAGCTTTGCGCAAAATTCAAAAGAAATAAAACCTAAACAAGCAGTAACTATTTGTCAGCATGATCTTACACCGGGCTAACATAGAAACAACTCTTCAACTAAATAGCGCTTTTTAAAATGTTGACATATTACATGAATGCTTTTGTTTTTGTGATATTCGAACATTGAAATACATCAAAACAAGATGTTGTTTATTCATAATTTAATAACTTTGGTTCTACGATTACAGACCTGTTGAGTAAACTTTTTACACATAATACAATGTAGTTCAGCTTTTTTGTTTACTAGAACAAAATATTAAAGAAATTTATCATAGGTCATGAACATCCAAACATGGCATCAATAATAGTGCAAGAAGACAGGTTCATAAATATTTCTCATAAAAATATATAAGTCAATTTCTTTATGAAGAATGATGTTTTATTACCAAGTTTTCAACTTTATCCAGTTATGTGTGTGTGTTTTCTTATAACAAAGCCACATCGGGGTATCTGCTGAGCCTACCGAAGGGGATCGATACCCTGATTTTGACCTTGTAATTCCGTAGGTATACCTCTGTACTAGCGGAGGGCGTCCCAGTGATGTCTTTTCGTTTATTGAACACCTTTTTCGTGCGTCTTGAAACAAGTAAAGAACCTAATGAAAGTTGACAGCAAACTAAAGATCTTCCAAAGCGCCTGAAAAAAGGCGTTACTTCTTACCGCGTTTATTAAATATTAATACACTGTCTTTCAGATTTAGTGCATACATGAGAAATTGTGGTATACTTGAACTATGCGTCATAAAATAATTGCTTTCGCCAGGATAAAGCTAAGCAAGTTACTACATGGCACACGATTATTCATGCTCGTGTTTTTACTAATAAAATATATGTATGGAATTGACCTTTCTGATACAGATTATAATCTATAATTTTAGAAGAAATGTTTTTAAGTGTACTAAGTCAGTCAACAGGAAACTGGTTAAAAAAACCATTATTCAGCTTACCAAACCTGTACACAGGGAACGGGTTAAAGAAACATTCCTTTAAGTGCACCAAATCACATACCAGGAACTGGTTAAAAACATTATTTAGCTGTACCAAATCAGTCCATAGAAACTGGTTAAACAAAAGTTGTTTAACTGTATCAAACTAATACACAGAAATCTTGTTAAAAAAACATTGTTAAGGTATACTACATTAGCCCACAAAAATGGGTTAAAGAAACATTGTTTAACTGTACCAAACCAGCACGCAGGGAACTGGTTTAAATAAAACATTGTTAAGATGTACCAGATCAGTCATCGGGAAACGTTTAAAGAAATATAATTCAGTTGTACCAAACCAGTACACAAGGAACTGATTAAACAAACATTGTTAAGGTGTACCAAATCATCCCACAAGAACTGGTTAAAAAACATTGTTTAACTGCACCAAACCAGTACACAGGGAACTGATTAAACAAACATTGTTAAGGTGTACCAAATCATCCCACAAGAACTGGTTAGAAAAACATTGTTTATCTGTACCAAACCAGTACACAGGGAACTGATTAAACAAACATTGTTAAGGTGTACCAAATCATCCCACAAGAACTGGTTAGAAAAACATTGTTTATCTGTACCAAACCAGTACACAGGGAACTGATTAAACAAACATTGTTAAGGTGTACCAAATCATCCCACAAGAACTGGTTAGAAAAACATTGTTTAACTGCACCAAACCAGTACACAGGGAACTGATTAAACAAACATTGTTAAGGTGTACCAAATCATCCCACAAGAACTGGTTAGAAAAACATTGTTTATCTGTACCAAACCAGCACGCATTGAACTGATTAAAGAAACATTGTTAAGGTGAACCAAATCATCCCACAACAACTGGTTAAAAAACATTGTTTAACTGCACCAAACCAGTACACAGAGAGCTGGTTAAAAAAAACATTGTTAAGGTGTACCAAATCATCCCACAAGAACTGGTTAGAAAAACATTGTTTAACTGCACCAAACCAGTACACAGGGAACTGATTAAACAAACATTGTTAAGGTGTACCAAATCATCCCACAAAAACTGGTTAGAAAAACATTGTTTATCTGTACCAAACCAGCACGCATTGAACTGATTAAAGAAACATTGTTAAGGTGAACCAAATCATCCCACAACAACTGGTTAAAAAACATTGTTTAACTGCACCAAACCAGTACACAGAGAGCTGGTTAAAAAAAACATATTGTCCAAGTGTACCAAATCAGTGACTGGAAAGCAGTTAAAGAAATAGTATTTAGCTGTACCGAACCAGCACATCAGTAACTGATTAAAGAAGCATCGTTTAGCTGTACCATATGACACACCAGAAACTGGTTAAAGAAATATTATTTAATTCTATCAGATCAGCCCACCAGAAACTGACCAAATGTTTTTTATAAGTGAGCCTAGTACAGCAGTAAGTCTACGGATTTACAACGCTAAAATCAGGGGTTCGATTCCCCTCGGTGGGCTCAGCAGATAACCCGATGTGGCTTTGCTATAAGAAAACACACACACGCCTCATCAACGACCACCAAAAATAAATCAGTTATTTAAATATACGAAATCCGAGCAACTTTAATTGTCCTTATTGTGGCACAAACTTTTATTTTTCATGACTAAATAATCAAAGATCCCGTGGACAGAATAAATCATACAAGAAACAAAGAGTTACCTAAACCTACTAATAGCTTCACCTAGGTTTACCAACAGAAAACAAACACATGTTCGAGCTGTTTTAATATTTGGGGAGAGGGAAGCTGGAAGAAACACACTAAGTGGTGAGAGACTATGTATATCTACTCGTTGTCAACTGTCAGTTCTGAAGTGTTGACGTTTGTTAATAAATCGTTGGGCAAATTCGTGATGACGAGAAACCCATTTGAAGTAAAAAAAGCGTCTCAAAACGGCTGGTATAGGCATTAAAACATTTGTTAAAATAAAGTGGAGAGCAACGTTTCGACCTGCCTAGGTCATCTTCAGGTTAACAAAAAGAGTTTGCAACTGACCCTTGCCGGGCACGTGTCTTAGAGACGAGAGTATAAAAGGGTACAGGATTGTAGGGAGCGTTGCAGTTGGATGTTAGTTTATTAATTAATATAGGAACACCTTTATATCGGTTTAATTTTGGTTTTAGTTACTGTATAAGTAGGGCTTCTTTGATTTTGCGTTTCTTTATATTTGTTTCCCTACTTAGTATCTGGGTGTTTGCTGTGGTTTGTTTATTCAATATACAGTGTTCATGTGAAGATGTTTTTTGCGTTATTTCAACCTATTTTCCAGTTTTCTGCTTGTTTCTCCAATATAGAAGTCGCGGTAATTGTTGCATTGTATTTTATAAATAATATTGGTGTTGTGTTTGTCAGTGTAGTTTTTACATAGTGTGGACTTTAGGTCTGTACCTTGTTTTTGAATACATTTGCTGTTTACTGGAACAAATGACCAAAATTACATACAAAAAATAGCGTAAGTATGGGGAATCCCGTGTCACCAGTTCTAGCCAACATTTTTATGACACAGATTGAACCTTAAGCGATCAGTTCAGCCTTACACCCACCACTAGACTGGTACAGGTATGTTGACGATACAACTGCTTGACTCACATCAACAAAATACACTTTGAACTTTATGCAAGGTTCCTGTTAAACAATGTAAAAGCACAATCTATATATCTACTATTTTATAAATCACTAGAGATATTGCTTAGTACAATAAATACTGATTAGTGTATATGCACACGTGCGATACACGATGAGTGGTTTGTGAAGATTAACAAAGATTCAACGATTATCTGATACCAAACACTTACGTACATTAACCCTAATGAAGTCGTGAAGTCGAAAAATTGGTTGAATATTTACTTTTTTTCTGAAGCGTAAGAGTCGTTTCCTTTCTAAACATTTTTATCCAAGGCTAATAAATCTTACATGTGACTCATTTGTTGGTTCAAAAGCACTGGTAGAATTGCTATTTTATGAATATAAACGCTTTTCTATTTTTGTAGTAAATATGCCAATAACGACTAAACTTTGTTTTGAATTTCGCGCAAAGCTACACGAAGGGTTATTTGCGTTAGCCGTCTCTAATTTAGCAGTGTAAGACTAAAAGGGAGGCAACTAGTCATCACTACCCACCGCCAATAAATAGCGGGATTGATCGTAACATTATAACGTCCACACGGCTGAAAGGGATAGCATGTTTGGTGTGACGAAGATTAGTACCCGCGACCCTCAGATTACGAGTCGAGTGCCTTAACCACCTGGCCATGCCGGGTCTTAATGACTAAAGTACACAGACTGTATGTTTTCCCCAAGTAATGAAAGAGGAAACTGGAGAAGTCCCGTCAGTATTCCTAGGTTAAGCGCCAACACTAGAGTTTTAAAGTCTACGATTTTTTTAAAAATAAAGATACCTTTTTGACACATCCTGAGTCATTGCCAGTTAATTAAGCCAAAAAACAAGAAACAAGAGTATAAAAAAAATAAACTTATCTACAGTAGAATTCTAAAGTTTACCTAAAAACAATCAAACACAATTACAATATTTTGAATATTTTCACCATAAAACGATGAGTTTTATTTCTGTCTGTAGTACCAATATTATATTTATAAACGAAAATGTTTCTGTAGAAGCATTATAAAAATAATTATTTTAGATATTTGTAGTTATCAGAAAAACTAATTCGAATTCAAAATTAAAAGTTGGATACATACAAATACATAAATTCATATCGTAACAAAAAAATATCGTTTCGTTAAAAACCCGAGTTTTACTTGTTTATTTTGCTCAAACTGTTTACAATTTTAAAAAAGATTTACTTCATATCATTTGATTGTTTGTTATTGTTGTTTTTTTTCAATTTTGAGCAAAGCTACTCAAGAGCTATCTGCGCTAGCCGTCCCTAATTCAGCAGTATAAGACTAGAGGGAAGGCAGTTAGTCATCACCGCCCATTGCCAACTCTTGAGCTACTCTTTTATCAACGAATAGTGGGATTCACCGTCACATTATAACGCCTCCACGGCTGAAAGGGCCAGCATGTTTGGTGCGACGGGGATTTGGACCTGCGAACCTCGGACTACAAGTCTAACGCCTTAACCCACCTGGCCATCCCGGGCCCTTCATGTCATTTGGAAATCTAGGCTGTCCCATATACGAATATAAACTTTAAAAGTCAAAGCCAGCTCTCGTCATTCAAATATATATCAATTATCTCCTTATATTACATGAAGTTAATCACATCTACATATCTGAAGGCAACCTATTCAGGCACGTCATGGCAAGGTGGTTAGGGTGCTCGACTCGTAAACAGAGGGTCGCGAGCTCGAATCCCAGTTACACCAAACATACTCGCCCTTTCAGATATGGGGATATTATAACGTTGCAGGGTCCGGCATGGCCAAGCGCGTTAAGACGTGCGACTCGTAATCTGAGGGTCGCGGGTTCGCATCCCCTTCGCGCCATACATGCTCGCCCTTTCAGCCGTGGAGGCGTTATAATGTGACGGTCAATCCTACTATTCGTTGGTAAAAGAGTAGCCCAAGAGTTGGCGGTGGGTGGTGATGACTACCTACTTTTCCTCTGGTCGAAACTGCTAAATTATGACGGCTAGCACAGATATCTCCCGCGTAGCTTCGAGCGAAATTCAAACCAAAATTTACCAAAATCAAATCAATGGGCGTTTTTCAATATGAGAAAAAAAAAAGAAGTTATAATTAGATTCACATGTTTATTAACCATTCTTACATCAGTACTTGTTTCTCATTTAATTAACTATATTTGGTTAATTTAAAAGTTACGAGCACATTTCCCCAATCTAATTGATCAAAAGCCAATAACGATCGAAACACGTTCCTTATAGCACACTTTGTTTAACGCTTTCAAGTAAGATAATTTTCTAATGAAATGCTGTTTTCCGATTTTCTACCACATACCATTTCTCAACAAACTTCACTGTTTCCTCTTATGGATTTATGTCAAACAGTTACCCATTGATTCAAATAATAAAAATATACTGGGCGCCTTTAACTTGGCATATACAAAAATAGATCCCCGACAAGAATTATTTCAACTCGCCTGAACTCCAATGTCATTTAGACTGGCAAACAACACTGTCACGAGACTCTATAGAACGTGAGTTGATTTACCGTATTTTTCTCGACAATATATCTGGATGATAGCACGAAGAATTATTGGCTGCTATCCAAATTCCATCCCATAATATATGGTGTTGACCTAGTGGTTTTTAATCTAATCATACTGTATCTTCATCAAACTACGTCAAACCGTACTTAATGTTTTCTTGATGGAAACTTGGAACAATCGAAATACGTACCCGTTTATTTGGAGGAAAAAATAATTAATTGGCGTGTATTTGAAAACACTCAAGAAATCATTACCACTTGGTTTATTTTCTCAAAATATGTTATTTGTAACCTCCTGTTCTGTGCGAGTCACCAAATGTTTATGCTTTAAGAAGATAAATGTATTTATAACACATTGCTTTCTAATTCCATTGGAAAATATTATCACTTCAGGACTTTTTGCTTTCGTTTGTTTTAGAACAAAGCCACTCTAGGCTCTCTGCTGGGCCAAATGGGGTAAAACGGATTCGAATTTAAAGGTGTAAGCCCGTTAAATTATCGCAGTCCCAACAAGAAGAGAGATTTCTTTTTTCTTTATTAAAAAAATCAGAATTTTAGTATTTAACTGGGGTGTAAGTAAAAGCTAAAAACGTGCTATGAAAATTTAAGAGAAATTACACACGTTAACATAATATACTTCTTCTAAACTATTATCTGTCGTTTAGCCAGAAGAATATTATACCATAGTAAGGCTTAAGTACAACTATGTTCAGTGGAATCTCAAAGCGATCAGTAAGGCAGACAGCTGTTAAATTTTGGTAAAAATTTTATAGACGAAGTTTTTGTTTGTTTAAAATTAAATACAAAGCTACACAATGAGCTATCTGTGTTCTTCTGGCCACGGGAATCGAAACCCGGTTTATAGTGATGTGAGTCTGGTTACATATGGCTATCCCATTGAGGGGCTATAAACGAAGCACTTGCAAACATATTTTATTATAGAAAAACAAATTAACTTATATTTTTTATTCTAAGTTTCCTCAGAAATAAATTTTATTATTCTTTCTTATTTGTCAGGATTACGTGTTCCAAGGTACTGTAAGCTTACTATTTAACTCATTAGAGGTCTCTCTTCTATTAGAATCAAATATAAACCAGTCAGTAAAAACTGCTAAACAAACACAACGTTTGTAACATGCTCGTCGTTTACTTAGACGTAAATTTAAAAAACAACAACAGAGGGATTAACAAATGTTTCTAAAAAAACATTAGTACGAGAATATTAAAAGTGATTGATAATGTGGGATACATATATAATCGATTTTGAACCACCCACGCAAAGAAAACTGGCGTCTTGGAGAAAAATAATAAAGAGTTAAACTTAGCCAAAATCCAAAAGGCTTCTGTATTACTCTGTTGAAATTCTGACAGTAACTAGCTTAATATCGATACCCTGCCACACCAAACATGCTAGCCCTTTCAACCGTTGGGGCGTTACATAGTACGGTTAATCCCACTATTCGTTGGTAAAAGAGTAGTCCAAGAGTTGGCGGTGGGTAATGATGACTAGTTACCGTCCCTCTAGTCTTACACTGCTAAATTAGGGACGGCTAGCACAGATAGCTCTAGTGTAGCTTTGCGCGGAATTCAAATGAAACCAAACTAGCTTAATTACATCACTTTAGAATATGCATCACCTGCCTGGATTAACATAGCACCCACACATGTGCAGAAACTTCAACGTATACAAAATTCAGTACTAACTTCAGCATATAAAGTACCACGTAGCACCTCAACCACATTCATGCACAAGTATGCAAACATAGACACAATATCTGAAAGACTCTTGCATAATTCTCTAAAATATTTCAATAAGAATTGGCATAAAAATGACTTAATGTGTGATCTCGACAGATATCACGTACATGATGTAAATAGTCCTAAATACCTCTCCCCTTTTAACATATATTTAAGAAATGTAACACAAGCTGGCCACTATGCACTAGACACTTAGTCCTTGTTTCTTTTTATTATTATAATTATTATTTTCTTTTTTTAATCATTATTACTTTTTCTCTCTTATTGAATTATTATTCAAGTATTGAATAATAATTATTATTATTACTTTCTTTTGTGTGTGTGTCACTACAAGTAGTAGTATCATTCTCTCCATGAAGAAAAAGGAGAAAAATACAAAAAATATATATATATGAAAATACAAAAAATAAAAAATGAAGAAAAAACACACAAGAGAAATAATAAAAGGAAAAAACAAAAACAAAACCTTCTTGTTCATCCATGCATGGACTGTGCCCTGAAATGGGCCTGAGTATGATGTTATACTTTTACTCTGGACCAAAGCTAAAAAAAAACCAAAAAAAAACCCCCTAAAGACAGACGCTATAATCGTTCGGGAGGGAGGAAGAGGTCAAATGTACCTGACCCTCCTGGGTATTTAACATCAATACCCAAATACCGACACAGTGAAACTTACATCACTTTGTATCTTGAAAAAGTTGCGTGTTCAAGTGTGGATCTCAAAACATAGAAACGACCAAAATAAATACAGGGAAAAATACGTAAAGTGTTACGTAATTTCTGATATTATGTTCATGTGTTGCAACTAAATAATATTTATTAGTGATGTTTTATTGATGGCTAGAAATGTAATAAGCTGTTACAGGAATATAGTGAACTGACTTCGTATCAGAAGGTTTTCAAAGGTGTAATGTCCTAACGAGACAGGAAGAGTCTCTTTCTTTGTTCTGAAGCTCTTATATATATTTTTACTGGTACTTTAATAACTAAATTATTTACAATGTTTTACTGGTACTTTCTCTACTAAAGCTCTTAAATACGTTTATTAGTTTTCATTTCTCACCATTGAAGTTCTTATTTATTCTTATTGGTGCTTCTCCACTAATAATAAGTGATAGTATGTTATGAAACAAGGCTTGGGCTAATGGGCCAGTCCCTGGATTAGATTAGTTTCAGTTTATTTTGAATTTCGCGCAAAGCTACACGAGGGCTATCTGCGCTAACCGTCCCTAATTTGGTAGTGCAAGACTAGAGGGAAGGCAGCTAGTCATAACCACCCACCGCCAATTCTTGGGCTACTCTTTTACCAACGAAAATTGGGATTGATTGTCACATTATAACGCTCCTACGGCTAAAAGGGCGAGCATGTTTGGTGTGACGGAGATTCAAACCCGAGATCCTCGGATTACGACTCGAGTGCCTTAACCTCATGCCGGACCAATTTGTTTCGAACAATACTATTCCACAGTAGTAAGTGTTTAAAATATTAGATGTCGTTTATGTAAGTCACGATTTTCAAAGTGTTATCTCACACACAGTAATCACACTACAATTAGTAGAGGTGTTTATTGTTCTATGTCCACAAAACGTGGATATGACGTGTGAAATAACAACAATATCTTTGTATTTTCTTGATTCTCTAACTTTAAAGTTTTTCATACAACTTTATTCTAAAAATTAATTAAAGACTAGATGTGTCCCAATGGTTAATTAGTGGACTACAGATCTGAAAGTCCAAGGACATTGTCGCTATACTGCTGGACACACTTCTCGCTATTCCGTTCTATGCCAGACAAAGTTCCTGTGGCGGTTGGAGCTATTGACTGGCTACTTTTTCTGTGGTCGGTAGCTCATAAATTATTAGCAGCTACGTCTAAATTCTGCCCTCACCCCACCCCCAGTGGTAACTAAGATACCCGAGGTAAGAAACGGAGCTGATAGTTCATTGTGTAGCTTTGTGCTTAACAATAAAATGGACAAGCAATGGCTGATCCCTAAGTGTCTTTTGATTGGACCATTTACCCCATAAGCACATAAGTTATTGTTCATGTTAGAAATATCAATAACATACGTACAATTATCAACAAGACACGTTAAAATACTAACAACATATGCAACACTACCTACAATATACGCTAAACCTAATCATTGTACAAACACATGAATAGAGAAAATGCTTATAATCACAGTTTTATCAAAACAACATTTTCAGCAACACATCGAATCTTACTGCTCAAATTGAAATTGTTTTAAATGTCATGTTTTACAGCTCAAACTGAGAAAGTTTGAACCATTACTATGTAACACTCAAACTGGAAAGATTGAACCATTACGATGTAACACTCAAACTGGAAAAAATTGAACTATTATGAGGTAACACACAAACTGGAAAAGTATGAACTATTATGATGTAACACACAAACTGGAAAAGATTGAACTATTATGAGGTAACACTCAAACTGGAAAAGTTTGAACTATTATGAGGTAACACTCAAACTGGAAAAGATTGAACTATTATGAGGTAACACTCAAACTGGAAAAAATTGAACTATTATGAGGTAACACACAAACTGGAAAAGTATGAACTATTATGATGTAACACACAAACTGGAAAAGATTGAACTATTATGATGTAACACTCAGACTGGAAAAGATTGAACTATTATGAGGTAACACTCAAACTGGAAAAGATTGAACTATTATGAGGTAACACTCAAACTGGAAAAAATTGAACTATTATGAGGTAACACACAAACTGGAAAAGTATGAACTATTATGATGTAACACACAAACTGGAAAAGATTGAACTATTATGAGGTAACACTCAAACTGGAAAAGTTTGAACTATTATGAGGTAACACTCAAACTGGAAAAGTTTGAACTATTATGATGTAACACACAAACTGGAAAAGATTGAACTATTATGAGGTAACACTCAGACTGGAAAAGATTGAACTATTATGATGCAACACACAAACTGGAAAAGATTGAACTATTATGAAGTAACACTCAAACTGGAAAAGATTGAACTATTATGAGGTAACACTCAAACTGGAAAAAATTGAACTATTATGAGGTAACACTCAAACTGGAAAAATTGAACTATTATGAGGTAACACACAAACTGGAAAAGTATGAACTATTATCATGTAACACTCAAACTGGAAAAATTGAACTATTATGAGGTAACACTCGAACTGGAAAAATTGAACTATTATGAGGTAACACACAAACTGGAAAAGTATGAACTATTATGAGGTAACACTCAAACTGGAAAATTGAACTATTATGAGGTAACACTCAAACTGGAAAAGATTGAACTATTATGAGGTAACACTCAAACTGGAAAAAAATTGAACTATTATGAGGTAACACTCAAACTGGAAAAGATTGAACTATTATGAGGTAACACTCAAACTGGAAAAAATTGAACTATTATGAGGTAACACTCAAACTGGAAAAATTGAACTATTATGAGGTAACACACAAACTGGAAAAGTATGAACTATTATGATGTAACACTCAAACTGGAAAAATTGAACTATTATGAGGTAACACTCGAACTGGAAAAATTGAACTATTATGAGGTAACACACAAACTGGAAAAGTATGAACTATTATGATGTAACACACAAACTGGAAAAGATTGAACTATTATGAGGTAACACTCAAACTGGAAAAGTTTGAACTATTATGAGGTAACACTCAAACTGGAAAAGTTTGAACTATTATGATGTAACACACAAACTGGAAAAGATTGAACTATTATGAGGTAACACTCAGACTGGAAAAGATTGAACTATTATGATGCAACACACAAACTGGAAAAGATTGAACTATTATGAAGTAACACTCAAACTGGAAAAGATTGAACTATTATGAGGTAACACTCAAACTGGAAAAAATTGAACTATTATGAGGTAACACTCAAACTGGAAAAATTGAACTATTATGAGGTAACACACAAACTGGAAAAGTATGAACTATTATCATGTAACACTCAAACTGGAAAAATTGAACTATTATGAGGTAACACTCGAACTGGAAAAATTGAACTATTATGAGGTAACACACAAACTGGAAAAGTATGAACTATTATGAGGTAACACTCAAACTGGAAAATTGAACTATTATGAGGTAACACACAAACTGGAAAAAATTGAACTATTATGAGGTAACACTCAAACTGGAAAAGTATGAACTATTACGAGGTAACACTCAAACTGGAAAAGTATGAACTATTATGAGGTAACACTCAAACTGGAAAAATTGAACTATTATGAGGTAACACACAAACTGGAAAAGTATGAACTATTATGATGTAACACTCAAACTGGAAAGATTGAACTGTTATGAGGTAACACTCAAACTGGAAAGATTGAACTATTATGAGGTAACACTCAAACTGGAAAAGTTTGAACTATTATGATGTAACACACAAACTGGAAAAGATTGAACTATTATGAGGTAACACTCAAACTGGAAAAGATTGAACTATTATGAGGTAACACTCAAACTGGAAAAGATTGAACTATTATGAGGTAACACTCAAACTGGAAAAAATTGAACTATTATGAGGTAACACACAAACTGGAAAAGTATGAACTATTATGATGTAACACACAAACTGGAAAAGTATGAACTATTATGATGTAACACACAAACTGGAAAAGATTGAACTATTATGAGGTAACACTCAAACTGGAAAAGATTGAACTATTATGAGGTAACACTCAAACTGGAAAAAATTGAACTATTATGAGGTAACACTCAAACTGGAAAAGATTGAACTATTATGAGGTAACACTCAAACTGGAAAAAATTGAACTATTATGAGGTAACACTCAAACTGGAAAAATTGAACTATTATGAGGTAACACACAAACTGGAAAAGTATGAACTATTATGATGTAACACTCAAACTGGAAAAATTGAACTATTATGAGGTAACACTCGAACTGGAAAAATTGAACTATTATGAGGTAACACACAAACTGGAAAAGTATGAACTATTATGAGGTAACACTCAAACTGGAAAAATTGAACTATTATGAGGTAACACACAAACTGGAAAAAATTGAACTATTATGAGGTAACACTCAAACTGGAAAAGTATGAACTATTATGAGGTAACACTCAAACTGAAAAAGTTTGAACTATCATGAGGTAACACTCAAACTGGAAAAGATTGAACTATTATGAGGTAACACTCAAACTGGAAAAGATTGAACTATTATGAGGTAACACTCAAACTGGAAAAAATTGAACTATTATGAGGTAACACACAAACTGGAAAAGTATGAACTATTATGATGTAACACACAAACTGGAAAAGATTGAACTATTATGAGGTAACACTCAAACTGGAAAAGATTGAACTATTGTGAGGTAACACTCAAACTGGAAAAAATTGAACTATTATGAGGTAACACTCAGACTGGAAAAGATTGAACTATTATGATGCAACACACAAACTGGAAAAGATTGAACTATTATGAGGTAACACTCAAACTGGAAAAGATTGAACTATTATGAGGTAACACTCAAACTGGAAAAAATTGAACTATTATGAGGTAACACTCAAACTGGAAAAATTGAACTATTATGAGGTAACACACAAACTGGAAAAGTATGAACTATTATGATGTAACACTCAAACTGGAAAAATTGAACTATTATGAGGTAACACACAAACTGGAAAAAATTGAACTATTATGAGGTAACACTCAAACTGGAAAAGTATGAACTATTATGAGGTAACACTCAAACTGGAAAAGTATGAACTATTATGATGTAACACACAAACTGGAAAAGATTGAACTATTATGAGGTAACACTCAAACTGGAAAAGTATGAACTATTATGATGTAACACACAAACTGGAAAAGATTGAACTATTATGAGGTAACACTCAAACTGGAAAGATTGAACTATTATGAGGTAACACTCAAACTGGAAAAGTATGAACTATTATGAGGTAACACACAAACTGGAAAAGATTGAACTATTATGAGGTAACACTCAAACTGGAAAGATTGAACTATTATGAGGTAACACTCAAACTGGAAAGATTGAACTATTATGATGTAACACTCAAACTGGAAAGATTGAACTATTATGAGGTAACACACAAAACTGGAAAGATTGAACTATTATGAGGTAACACTCAAACTGGAAAAGTATGAACTATTATGATGTAACACTCAAACTGGAAAGATTGAACTATTATGAGGTAACACTCAAACTGGAAAGATTGAACTATTATGATGTGCTGATCAAACTGGAAAAGTTTGAACTATTATGATGTGCTAATCAAACTGGAAAAGTTTGAACTATTATGATGTGCTAATCAAACTGGAAAAGTTTGAACTATTATGATGTGCTAATCAAACTGGAAAAGTTTGAACTATTATGAGGTAACACTCAGATTGGAAAAGTTTGAACTATTATGATGTGCTAATCAAACTGGAAAAGTTTGAACTATTATGAGGTAACACTCAGATTGGAAAAGTTTGAACTATTATGAGGTAACACTCAGATTGGAAAAGTTTGAACTATTATGAGGTAACACTCAGACTGGAAAAGTTTCAACTATTAGAAGGTGGCACTGAAACTGGCGAAGTTTGAACTATTATGATGTACTAATCAAACTGGAGAAGTTTGAACTAATATGATGTACTAATCAAACTGGAGAAGTTTGAACTATTATGATGTACTAATCAAACTGGAGAAGTTTGAACTAATACGATGTACTAATCAAACTGGAGAAGTTTGAACTATTATGATGTATTAATCAAACTGGAGAAGTTTGAACTATTATGATGTATTAATCAAACTGGAGAAGTTTGAAATATTATGATGTACTAATCAAACTGGAGAAGTTTGAACTATTATGATGTATTAATCAAACTGGAGAAGTTTGAAATATTATGATGTACTAATCAAACTGGAGAAGTTTGAACTATTATGATGTATTAATCAAACTGGAGAAGTTTGAACTATTATGATGTATTAATCAAACTGGAGAAGTTTGAACTATTATGATGTATTAATCAAACTGGAGAAGTTTGAAATATTATGATGTACTAATCAAACTGGAGAAGTTTGAACTATTATGAGGTAACACTCAAACTGGAAAAATTGAACTATTATGAGGTAACACACAAACTGGAAAAAATTGAACTATTATGAGGTAACACTCAAACTGGAAAAGTATGAACTATTACGAGGTAACACTCAAACTGGAAAAGTATGAACTATTATGAGGTAACACTCAAACTGGAAAAATTGAACTATTATGAGGTAACACACAAACTGGAAAAGTATGAACTATTATGATGTAACACTCAAACTGGAAAGATTGAACTGTTATGAGGTAACACTCAAACTGGAAAGATTGAACTATTATGAGGTAACACTCAAACTGGAAAAGTTTGAACTATTATGATGTAACACACAAACTGGAAAAGATTGAACTATTATGAGGTAACACTCAAACTGGAAAAGATTGAACTATTATGAGGTAACACTCAAACTGGAAAAGATTGAACTATTATGAGGTAACACTCAAACTGGAAAAAATTGAACTATTATGAGGTAACACACAAACTGGAAAAGTATGAACTATTATGATGTAACACACAAACTGGAAAAGTATGAACTATTATGATGTAACACACAAACTGGAAAAGATTGAACTATTATGAGGTAACACTCAAACTGGAAAAGATTGAACTATTGTGAGGTAACACTCAAACTGGAAAAATTGAACTATTATGAGGTAACACTCAGACTGGAAAAGATTGAACTATTATGATGCAACACACAAACTGGAAAAGATTGAACTATTATGAGGTAACACTCAAACTGGAAAAGATTGAACTATTATGAGGTAACACTCAAACTGGAAAAAATTGAACTATTATGAGGTAACACTCAAACTGGAAAAATTGAACTATTATGAGGTAACACACAAACTGGAAAAGTATGAACTATTATGATGTAACACTCAAACTGGAAAAATTGAACTATTATGAGGTAACACTCGAACTGGAAAAATTGAACTATTATGAGGTAACACACAAACTGGAAAAGTATGAACTATTATGAGGTAACACTCAAACTGGAAAAATTGAACTATTATGAGGTAACACACAAACTGGAAAAAATTGAACTATTATGAGGTAACACTCAAACTGGAAAAGTATGAACTATTATGAGGTAACACTCAAACTGGAAAAGTTTGAACTATTATGATGTAACACACAAACTGGAAAAGATTGAACTATTATGAGGTAACACTCAAACTGGAAAGATTGAACTATTATGAGGTAACACTCAAACTGGAAAGATTGAACTATTATGATGTAACACTCAAACTGGAAAGATTGAACTATTATGAGGTAACACACAAAACTGGAAAGATTGAACTATTATGAGGTAACACTCAAACTGGAAAAGTATGAACTATTATGATGTAACACTCAAACTGGAAAGATTGAACTATTATGAGGTAACACTCAAACTGGAAAGATTGAACTATTATGATGTGCTAATCAAACTGGAAAAGTTTGAACTATTATGATGTGCTAATCAAACTGGAAAAGTTTGAACTATTATGATGTGCTAATCAAACTGGAAAAGTTTGAACTATTATGAGGTAACACTCAGATTGGAAAAGTTTGAACTATTATGATGTGCTAATCAAACTGGAAAAGTTTGAACTATTATGATGTGCTAATCAAACTGGAAAAGTTTGAACTATTATGAGGTAACACTCAGATTGGAAAAGTTTGAACTATTATGAGGTAACACTCAGACTGGAAAAGTTTCAACTATTAGAAGGTGGCACTGAAACTGGCGAAGTTTGAACTATTATGATGTACTAATCAAACTGGAGAAGTTTGAACTAATATGATGTACTAATCAAACTGGAGAAGTTTGAACTATTATGATGTACTAATCAAACTGGAGAAGTTTGAACTAATACGATGTACTAATCAAACTGGAGAAGTTTGAACTATTATGATGTATTAATCAAACTGGAGAAGTTTGAACTATTATGATGTATTAATCAAACTGGAGAAGTTTGAAATATTATGATGTACTAATCAAACTGGAGAAGTTTGAACTATTATGATGTATTAATCAAACTGGAGAAGTTTGAAATATTATGATGTACTAATCAAACTGGAGAAGTTTGAACTATTATGATGTATTAATCAAACTGGAGAAGTTTGAACTATTATGATGTATTAATCAAACTGGAGAAGTTTGAACTATTATGATGTATTAATCAAACTGGAGAAGTTTGAAATATTATGATGTACTAATCAAACTGGAGAAGTTTGAACTATTATGAGGTAGCACTCAAACTGGAAAAATTGAACTATTATGAGGTAACACACAAACTGGAAAAAATTGAACTATTATGAGGTAACACTCAAACTGGAAAAGTATGAACTATTACGAGGTAACACTCAAACTGGAAAAGTATGAACTATTATGAGGTAACACTCAAACTGGAAAATTTGAACTATTATGAGGTAACACACAAACTGGAAAAGTATGAACTATTATGATGTAACACTCAAACTGGAAAGATTGAACTGTTATGAGGTAACACTCAAACTGGAAAGATTGAACTATTATGAGGTAACACTCAAACTGGAAAAGTTTGAACTATTATGATGTAACACACAAACTGGAAAAGATTGAACTATTATGAGGTAACACTCAAACTGGAAAAGATTGAACTATTATGAGGTAACACTCAAACTGGAAAAGATTGAACTATTATGAGGTAACACTCAAACTGGAAAAAATTGAACTATTATGAGGTAACACACAAACTGGAAAAGTATGAACTATTATGATGTAACACACAAACTGGAAAAGTATGAACTATTATGATGTAACACACAAACTGGAAAAGATTGAACTATTATGAGGTAACACTCAAACTGGAAAAGATTGAACTATTGTGAGGTAACACTCAAACTGGAAAAAATTGAACTATTATGAGGTAACACTCAGACTGGAAAAGATTGAACTATTATGATGCAACACACAAACTGGAAAAGATTGAACTATTATGAGGTAACACTCAAACTGGAAAAGATTGAACTATTATGAGGTAACACTCAAACTGGAAAAATTGAACTATTATGAGGTAACACTCAAACTGGAAAAATTGAACTATTATGAGGTAACACACAAACTGGAAAAGTATGAACTATTATGATGTAACACTCAAACTGGAAAAATTGAACTATTATGAGGTAACACTCGAACTGGAAAAATTGAACTATTATGAGGTAACACACAAACTGGAAAAGTATGAACTATTATGAGGTAACACTCAAACTGGAAAAATTGAACTATTATGAGGTAACACACAAACTGGAAAAAATTGAACTATTATGAGGTAACACTCAAACTGGAAAAGTGTGAACTATTATGAGGTAACACTCAAACTGGAAAAGTATGAACTATTATGATGTAACACACAAACTGGAAAAGATTGAACTATTATGAGGTAACACTCAAACTGGAAAAGTATGAACTATTATGATGTAACACACAAACTGGAAAAGATTGAACTATTATGAGGTAACACTCAAACTGGAAAGATTGAACTATTATGAGGTAACACTCAAACTGGAAAAGTATGAACTATTACGAGGTAACACTCAAACTGGAAAAGTATGAACTATTATGAGGTAACACTCAAACTGGAAAAATTGAACTATTATGAGGTAACACACAAACTGGAAAAGATTGAACTATTATGAGGTAACACTCAAACTGGAAAGATTGAACTATTATGAGGTAACACTCAAACTGGAAAGATTGAACTATTATGATGTAACACTCAAACTGGAAAGATTGAACTATTATGAGGTAACACACAAAACTGGAAAGATTGAACTATTATGAGGTAACACTCAAACTGGAAAAGTATGAACTATTATGATGTAACACTCAAACTGGAAAGATTGAACTATTATGAGGTAACACTCAAACTGGAAAGATTGAACTATTATGATGTGCTAATCAAACTGGAAAAGTTTGAACTGTTATGATGTGCTAATCAAACTGGTAAAGTTTGAACTATTATGAGGTAACACTCAGATTGGAAAAGTTTGAACTATTATGATGTGCTAATCAAACTGGAAAAGTTTGAACTATTATGAGGTAACACTCAGATTGGAAAAGTTTGAACTATTATGAGGTAACACTCAGACTGGAAAAGTTTCAACTATTAGAAGGTAGCACTGAAACTGGAGAAGTTTGAACTATTATGATGTACTAATCAAACTGGAGAAGTTTGAACTAATATGATGTACTAATCAAACTGGAGAAGTTTGAACTATTATGATGTACTAATCAAACTGGAGAAGTTTGAACTATTATGATGTACTAATCAAACTGGAGAAGTTTGAACTGTTATGATGTACTAATCAAACTGGAGAAGTTTGAACTAATATGATGTACTAATCAAACTGGAGAAGTTTGAACTATTATGATGTATTAATCAAACTGGAGAAGTTTGAACTATTATGATGTATTAATCAAACTGGAGAAGTTTGAAATATTATGATGTACTAATCAAACTGGAGAAGTTTGAACTATTATGATGTATTAATCAAACTGGAGAAGTTTGAAATATTATGATGTACTAATCAAACTGGAGAAGTTTGAACTATTATGATGTATTAATCAAACTGGAGAAGTTTGAACTATTATGATGTATTAATCAAACTGGAGAAGTTTGAACTATTATGATGTATTAATCAAACTGGAGAAGTTTGAAATATTATGATGTACTAATCAAACTGGAGAAGTTTGAACTGTTATGATATACTAATCAAACTGGAGAAGTTTGAAATATTATGATGTACTAATCAAACTGGAGAAGTTTGAACTATTATGAGGTAACACTCAAACTGGAAAAATTGAACTATTATGAGGTAACACACAAACTGGAAAAAATTGAACTATTATGAGGTAACACTCAAACTGGAAAAGTATGAACTATTACGAGGTAACACTCAAACTGGAAAAGTATGAACTATTATGAGGTAACACTCAAACTGGAAAAATTGAACTATTATGAGGTAACACACAAACTGGAAAAGTATGAACTATTATGATGTAACACTCAAACTGGAAAGATTGAACTGTTATGAGGTAACACTCAAACTGGAAAGATTGAACTATTATGAGGTAACACTCAAACTGGAAAAGTTTGAACTATTATGATGTAACACACAAACTGGAAAAGATTGAACTATTATGAGGTAACACTCAAACTGGAAAAGATTGAACTATTATGAGGTAACACTCAAACTGGAAAAAATTGAACTATTATGAGGTAACACACAAACTGGAAAAGTATGAACTATTATGATGTAACACACAAACTGGAAAAGTATGAACTATTATGATGTAACACACAAACTGGAAAAGATTGAACTATTATGAGGTAAAACTCAAACTGGAAAAGATTGAACTATTGTGAGGTAACACTCAAACTGGAAAAAATTGAACTATTATGAGGTAACACTCAGACTGGAAAAGATTGAACTATTATGATGCAACACACAAACTGGAAAAGATTGAACTATTATGAGGTAACACTCAAACTGGAAAAGATTGAACTATTATGAGGTAACACTCAAACTGGAAAAAATTGAACTATTATGAGGTAACACTCAAACTGGAAAAATTGAACTATTATGAGGTAACACACAAACTGGAAAAGTATGAACTATTATGATATAACACTCAAACTGGAAAAATTGAACTATTATGAGGTAACACTCGAACTGGAAAAATTGAACTATTATGAGGTAACACACAAACTGGAAAAGTATGAACTATTATGAGGTAACACTCAAACTGGAAAATTTGAACTATTATGAGGTAACACACAAACTGGAAAAAATTGAACTATTATGAGGTAACACTCAAACTGGAAAAGTATGAACTATTATGAGGTAACACTCAAACTGGAAAAGTATGAACTATTATGATGTAACACACAAACTGGAAAAGATTGAACTATTATGAGGTAACACTCAAACTGGAAAAGTATGAACTATTATGATGTAACACTCAAACTGGAAAGATTGAACTATTATGAGGTAACACTCAAACTGGAAAAGTATAAACTATTATGAGGTAACACACAAACTGGAAAAGATTGAACTATTATGAGGTAACACTCAAACTGGAAAGATTGAACTATTATGAGGTAACACTCAAACTGGAAAGATTGAACTATTATGATGTAACACTCAAACTGGAAAGATTGAACTATTATGAGGTAACACACAAAACTGGAAAGATTGAACTATTATGAGGTAACACTCAAACTGGAAAAGTATGAACTATTATGATGTAACACTCAAACTGGAAAGATTGAACTATTATGAGGTGACACTCAAACTGGAAAAGTTTGAACTATTATGATGTGCTAATCAAACTGGAAAAGTTTGAACTATTATGATGTGCTAATCAAACTGGAAAAGTTTGAACTATTATGAGGTAACACTCAGATTGGAAAAGTTTGAACTATTATGATGTGCTAATCAAACTGGAAAAGTTTGAACTATTATGATGTGCTAATCAAACTGGAAAAGTTTGAACTATTATGAGGTAACACTCAGATTGGAAAAGTTTGAACTATTATGAGGTAACACTCAGACTGGAAAAGTTTCAACTATTAGAAGGTGGCACTGAAACTGGCGAAGTTTGAACTATTATGATGTACTAATCAAACTGGAGAAGTTTGAACTAATATGATGTACTAATCAAACTGGAGAAGTTTGAACTATTATGATGTACTAATCAAACTGGAGAAGTTTGAACTAATACGATGTACTAATCAAACTGGAGAAGTTTGAACTATTATGATGTATTAATCAAACTGGAGAAGTTTGAACTATTATGATGTATTAATCAAACTGGAGAAGTTTGAAATATTATGATGTACTAATCAAACTGGAGAAGTTTGAACTATTATGATGTATTAATCAAACTGGAGAAGTTTGAAATATTATGATGTACTAATCAAACTGGAGAAGTTTGAACTATTATGATGTATTAATCAAACTGGAGAAGTTTGAAC
Organism: Tachypleus tridentatus; assembly: GCF_004210375.1. Classification (NCBI taxonomy): domain Eukaryota; kingdom Metazoa; phylum Arthropoda; class Merostomata; order Xiphosura; family Limulidae; genus Tachypleus; species Tachypleus tridentatus. The sequence goes on from NC_134826.1 coordinate 22,105,962, forward strand.
TATTATGATGTATTAATCAAACTGAAAAAGTTTGAACTATTATGATGTATTAATCAAACTGGAGAAGTTTGAAATATTATGATGTACTAATCAAACTGGAGAAGTTTGAACTATTATGAGGTAACACACAAACTGGAAAAAATTGAACTATTATGAGGTAACACACAAACTGGAAAAAATTGAACTATTACGAGGTAACACTCAAACTGGAAAAGTATGAACTATTACGAGGTAACACTCAAACTGGAAAAGTATGAACTATTATGAGGTAACACTCAAACTGGAAAAATTGAACTATTATGAGGTAACACACAAACTGGAAAAGTATGAACTATTATGATGTAACACTCAAACTGGAAAGATTGAACTGTTATGAGGTAACACTCAAACTGAAAAGATTGAACTATTATGAGGTAACACTCAAACTGGAAAAGTTTGAACTATTATGATGTAACACTCAAACTGGAAAAGATTGAACTATTATGAGGTAACACTCAAACTGGAAAAGATTGAACTATTATGAGGTAACACTCAACTGGAAAAGATTGAACTATTATGAGGTAACACTCAAACTGGAAAAAATTGAACTATTATGAGGTAACACACAAACTGGAAAAGTATGAACTATTATGATGTAACACACAAACTGGAAAAGTATGAACTATTATGATGTAACACACAAACTGGAAAAGATTGAACTATTATGAGGTAACACTCAAACTGGAAAAGATTGAACTATTGTGAGGTAACACTCAAACTGGAAAAAATTGAACTATTATGAGGTAACACTCAGACTGGAAAAGATTGAACTATTATGATGCAACACACAAACTGGAAAAGATTGAACTATTATGAGGTAACACTCAAACTGGAAAAGATTGAACTATTATGAGGTAACACTCAAACTGGAAAAAATTGAACTATTATGAGGTAACACTCAAACTGGAAAAATTGAACTATTATGAGGTAACACACAAACTGGAAAAGTATGAACTATTATGATGTAACACTCAAACTGGAAAAATTGAACTATTATGAGGTAACACTCGAACTGGAAAAATTGAACTATTATGAGGTAACACACAAACTGGAAAAGTATGAACTATTATGAGGTAACACTCAAACTGGAAAAATTGAACTATTATGAGGTAACACACAAACTGGAAAAAATTGAACTATTATGAGGTAACACTCAAACTGGAAAAGTATGAACTATTACGAGGTAACACTCAAACTGGAAAAGTATGAACTATTATGAGGTAACACTCAAACTGGAAAAATTGAACTATTATGAGGTAACACACAAACTGGAAAAGATTGAACTATTATGAGGTAACACTCAAACTGGAAAGATTGAACTATTATGAGGTAACACTCAAACTGGAAAGATTGAACTATTATGATGTAACACTCAAACTGGAAAGATTGAACTATTATGAGGTAACACACAAAACTGGAAAGATTGAACTATTATGAGGTAACACTCAAACTGGAAAAGTATGAACTATTATGATGTAACACTCAAACTGGAAAGATTGAACTATTATGAGGTAACACTCAAACTGGAAAGATTGAACTATTATGATGTGCTAATCAAACTGGAAAAGTTTGAACTGTTATGATGTGCTAATCAAACTGGAAAAGTTTGAACTATTATGAGGTAACACTCAGATTGGAAAAGTTTGAACTATTATGATGTGCTAATCAAACTGGAAAAGTTTGAACTATTATGATGTGCTAATCAAACTGGAGAAGTTTGAACTATTATGATGTACTAATCAAACTGGAGAAGTTTGAACTATTATGATGTACTAATCAAACTGGAGAAGTTTGAACTGTTATGATGTACTAATCAAACTGGAGAAGTTTGAACTAATATGATGTACTAATCAAACTGGAGAAGTTTGAACTATTATGATGTATTAATCAAACTGGAGAAGTTTGAACTATTATGATGTATTAATCAAACTGGAGAAGTTTGAAATATTATGATGTACTAATCAAACTGGAGAAGTTTGAACTATTATGATGTATTAATCAAACTGGAGAAGTTTGAAATATTATGATGTACTAATCAAACTGGAGAAGTTTGAACTATTATGATGTATTAATCAAACTGGAGAAGTTTGAACTATTATGATGTATTAATCAAACTGGAGAAGTTTGAACTATTATGATGTATTAATCAAACTGGAGAAGTTTGAAATATTATGATGTACTAATCAAACTGGAGAAGTTTGAACTGTTATGATGTACTAATCAAACTGGAGAAGTTTGAAATATTATGATGTACTAATCAAACTGGAGAAGTTTGAACTGTTATGATGTACTAATCAAACTGGAGAAGTTTGAACTGTTATGATGTACTAATCAAACTGGAGAAGTTTGAACTATTATGATGTACTAATCAAACTGGAGAAGTTTGAACTATTATGATGTACTAATCAAACTGGAGAAGTTTGAACTGTTATGATGTACTAATCAAACTGGAGAAGTTTGAACTATTATGATGTACTAATCAAACTGGAGAAGTTTGAACTATTATGATGTACTAATCAAACTGGAGAAGTTTGAACTGTTATGATGTACTAATCAAACTGGAGAAGTTTGGACTATTATGATGTACTAATCAAACTGGAGAAGTTTGAACTATTATGATGTACTAATCAAACTGGAGAAGTTTGAACTATTATGATGTACCAATCAAACTGGAGAAGTTTGAACTATTATGATGTACTAATCAAACTGGAGAAGTTTGAACTATTATGATGTACCAATCAAACTGGAGAAGTTTGAACTAATATGATGTACTAATCAAACTGGAGAAGTTTGAACTGTTATGATGGACTAATCAAACTGGAGAAGTTTGAACTGTTATGATGTACTAATCAAACTGGAGAAGTTTGAACTATTATGATGTACTAATCAAACTGGAGAAGTTTGAACTATTATGATGTACTAATCAAACTGGAGAAGTTTGAACTAATATGATGTACTAATCAAACTGGAGAAGTTTGAACTATTATGATGTACTAATCAAACTGGAGAAGTTTGAACTGTTATGATGTACTAATCAAACTGGAGAAGTTTGAACTATTATGATGTACTAATCAAACTGGAGAAGTTTGAACTGTTATGATGCACTAATCAAACTGGAGAAGTTTGAACTGTTATGATGTACTAATCAAACTGGAGAAGTTTGAACTATTATGATGTACTAATCAAACTGGAGAAGTTTGAACTATTATGATGTATTAATCAAACTGGAGAAGTTTGAACTGTTATGATGTACTAATCAAACTGGAGAAGTTTGAACTAATATGATGTACTAATCAAACTGGAGAAGTTTGAACTATTATGATGTACTAATCAAACTGGAGAAGTTTGAACTGTTATGATGTACTAATCAAACTGGAGAAGTTTGAACTATTATGATGTACTAATCAAACTGGAGAAGTTTGAACTAATTCTTTTTATTCTTTATTTTCCTGTAAACGGAGTTGATTAACATTATGGAGAAGTTGAGTCGTATAGTGAGGTATCAATACAGAAACAAAATGCTAACACATGTAATTATTTGTTTATTGAATGTGGATGAAATTAAGACAAAAATAATACTAGTTGCTTCAAGACCAGACCAGACATTTTCTTCCTCATCCGAAAATTCAACCACATGAAGGGAAATCGAAATTTGGTTTTACATTTCAAGATGGAATGCTAAATTTATCCAACACAATTTCCTGAAACAGTCACAACAGCTCAAGATAATTGATGCTTTGAGAATATTCCCAAGATTTATGCTGAATGTGGCTAATTGAATCAATCAAATCAGTTATGTTTCTACTTGGCCATTTCAAATCCAGAATTAACAAACAAGGCTAAATTTAACTTAAATAAGTACCCGGCTCTTAGATCACAATGTGGTAATTATTATGATGTTGACTTATTGTTATCAAATAGATATCAATAAGGTGTTATAACACCAAACTTAAACACAAGTAGTTATGATTTATAACCGTTGTTATCCCTCTCATTATCAACGATATAAATTCCTCCAGGTTCTGAAGTGTTGTTACCGCTGAATGTAATCAATTCGGATATTAATTATTATGATTGTAATTAGCCTTCAATCTAGTTCAAATGAGAAGTCTTTCTAACCAAAATAATTACGAATGTTTTAAACTTATGAATCATTTCAGTACTATTACAAAACGTTCCTCCTAAAGAACATTTTAAATTTTGTTGTTGTTTATTTATATTCAAATTTTAATTTTTGGCTTACATTATTCTCGCCCTTGGGGAGTTATAAATTTAAGATGAATCCCACTATTTGTTGGTAAAAGAGTAGCCCAAGCGTTGGCGGTGTGTGGTGATAACGAGCTGCCTTCCCTCTAGTTTTACACAGCTAAATTAGGGTAGACTAGCCCAGATAGCCCTCGAGTGGCTTTGCGCGAAGTTCAGAACAAATCAAACAACCACTCGCCATTCAAATCTATACAAAAAGTTGAGAACATTGCGATAAATGAGCTTAAAGTCTCGCCACGTCTGATCACACCTTATATGTCGACCATGTCTCTTAAGAAAGTTTCTTCAGCGCATGTGCAAAAGGTTTTGCCGTAAGGCTTGACGTGTCTGAAACATAAACCATTTAGCGTATGCGAGCAATGACTTCCCCAGTGTCCCTTTTTCAACAGTCGGATTGTACAAAAATTCGTAGGCACTGCGTTTAATGACTTGACTGATATGCCTTCATATGGAATAGGTTGAATTTCAAGTTGACTAAAATATGGAATAGTTGAACAGATACGTAAAGAAAGCAACATGTGCACACGTGTATTGTGTCTCCTTTCCAAAGATAGATCCTTTTTTATTATATGTACTGTTGGCTGGGACACATGATGGGCTTTTGTGGTTTTTGACTTCCACTTGTTTGTAACTTCACTTACCATGACTGAAATAGGACTTGTCACAGGTCTCTTTCTAGATGGTCCGAAATACCAAGGATGATCCATATACTTTTTCTCATGACATTAAGTACAAATAATATTCCAGACTAGAAGTTTCTAAGTGTTTAATATAAACATGTATTTACGATCTCAATATACTAATAGTTTGCATTAGATGAAAAACACTTTTATCTCCTGTTTATTTGTTTATTCAAAATTGTTTTAATATAAAGCGCTCAACCCTTTATATTATATTATTCCTTATGACAACTTATTTTTCCACAACCATCACAGTACAAAAAATAGAATACCAGTTATATTGTTCGTGAAAAAGCATAAGAAGCCTTATTTCTCTTACATTTAGTTTTATTGTGCTTATTTTAAAACAAAGCTGTTTGTTGTGTACTTGGGCCGGCATGGCCAGGTGGATTAAACCATTCGACTATGTCTATTGAAATACTGTATTAAAAAAACCAATTATTTTTTAAAAAAATAAAGTAAATGCTTGGTTTGAATTTCGCGCAAAGCTACACGAGGGCCATCTGCGCTAACCGTCCCTAATTTAGTAGTGTAAGACTAGGAAGAAGGCAGCTCGTCATCACCCTCCCCGCCAACTCTTAGGCTACTCTTTTACCAACGAACAGTGGGATTGACCGTCACATTATAACGCCCCCATGGCTGAAAGAGCAAGCATGTTGGGTGTGATGGGGATTCGAACCCGCTACCCTCGAATTACGAGTTGACTCTTTTAAAAGTCTGGCAATGCCGGCCCAGGAAGTAAATGTACGGATGGCTAATATTAATCATTCAGAAACAATATAAAAGGGATGGCATTTCCATTATTTACACATAACAGCAAGTATTGTCTTTATAATCTTGTTTACATTGTTTCTGAACGATTGATATCAGTTATTTTTACATTTACTTCCTTTTTGAAATGTTCTTTAATTTAATTATATAAGATACACTGCTGGCCAAAATCTTAAGGCCAATAAACATAAAGAAAAAATATGCATTTTGCGTTGTGAGACTTAATTACTTATTTGAGTAGAACTTCGAAAGATGAAAATAAGAAAAGGGAAAATAAAAATGAAAAAACTTTTTTAGCATTTAATAGGGAACATTTGAACACTATGAAATTAGCCTAAATACTAGCTGGTCAAAAGTTTAAGACCATACCAAAAAGAAGTCCTAAACAGGGTAGGAAATGCCCAACAAGAGATCTCAGTAATGAGTTGCACGGTCGTCATTGCGAATAACTTCAAACATTCGCTTTGGCATGGTCGATATAAGCATTTGCAGAAGGCTGGCTGGAATGTCATTCCACGTGGTGAAGATGGCGTCACGAAGATCGTGAACTGTTTGGAAGTGACGTCCATTTCTATAGACTTCCTTGCCATCCACCCCAAACATTTTCAACGGGGTTCAGTTCTGGCGAACACGTTGGATGCCCAAAAACTACGTTATTCGCCATGAAAAAGTCATTTGTCCCACAGGCATTGTGGATTGCACGTTGTCCTGCTGAAAGATCCGGTCTTTTCCACAAAAGCGAGGGCCTTCAGTCAATAAAGATGCTTTCTTCAGCATGCCAATGTAGCCAGTTGCTGTTTGATGCCCTGTATAACATGAAGCTCCATTGTTCCATGGAAGGAGAAAGCATCCCAGATCATGAATGAAACTTCTCCACTGTGTCGTGTAGAAAATGTCTCCGGTGTGATATCCTTATTGTGCCAGTAACATTGGAAGCCATCTTGACCATCCAGGTTAAAATTTTTCTCATCAGAGAACAAAATCTTCGTTCACTTTTCTACGTCCCATGTTTGGTGCTTCTCAGCAAAGTTTAACCGAACTGTTTGGTGGTATGGAAGGAGGCGTGGCCTTTGAAGACGTTTACGGTTTTTAAAGCATTTCTCTCGTAAATGCCATCTTGAGCTGCATTCTGCCTCCGTAAGGGCCTTAATATGATTCGAAGACCGGCTGGTGTCTTGCCGGACAACCCGTCGAATCCTCCTACTCAACGCCGGCGAAATTTTCTTGAACCAACCACTTGAAATTCTCGTTCCGTATCTCTCAGGGTCTTTTAAGAAATTTACAACTGATATCAGGAATTTGTTTTACTACGTCCAATCACACAAGCGATGGCACGTTGAGCGAGACCTTGCTTTTGCAGCTTGACAATTCTGCTACGTTCAAACTCTGTCAACGTTTTAGCCTTTACCATGTTTTTATCCAATGTAACACAGGAGATATCAGTGGGAGGTGTTGACAATGCTGATTTTTGAATACAAATGACTAAATGTCGTTACGTGTTTACCGCGATTAATGATCTTAAACTTTTAACCAGCTAGTATTGAGGCTAATTTCATAGTGTTCACATTTTCCCTATTAAATGCTAAAAAAGTTTTTCTTATTTTTATTTTCCCTTTTCTTATTTTCATCTTTCGAAGCTCTACTCAAATAAGTGGTTGAGTCTAACAACGCAAAATTCATATTTTTTCTTTGTTTTCATTGGCCTTAAGATTTTGGCCACCAGTGTATATATTAATTATGCTATCTTAAATTGTTAATAATTATTACACGGCCAGACATGGTCTGGTGGGTTAAGGCACTCGAGTCGTAATCTGATGGTCACGGGTTCGAATCCCCATTGCACCAACATGCTCACCCTCTCAGCCGTGTGGGCGTTATAATGTGACGGTCAATCCCACTATTCGTTGATAAAAAAGAATAACCCAAGAGTTGGTTGTGTGTGGTGATGACTAGCTGCCTTCCATCTAGTCTTACACTGCTAAATTAGAGACGGCTGACGCTGATAATCCTCGTGTAGCTTTGCTTGCAATTTAAAAACAAATAAAATATTTATTAATCAACTAACAAAAGTAAATATATCCCACGAATCAAAAATCACGAAACCATATACTGCTGCATACCATATATTCCTGATATCAGCAGAACAATAACCAACATTTGACAAAACTAGTAACAAAATATGACATTCCAGTTAATACCAAATTTATTCAAAACCAGGCACAAAACTGAAGTCTGTATTATGTAAAACTACACTGACACACACCACACCAACATTATTTATAAAATACAATGTGATAACTGCCACGACTTCTATATTGGAGAAACAATTGGCAAAATGGAAACCAGATTCAAAGAACACAAAAAGTCACTTTCACACGTTTTCGAACACTGCAAGTCAAATAAACACAACATAACCATAGAAAACACTCAAATACTAAATAAAGAAACAAACATAAACAAACGCAAAATTAAAGAAGCTTTACTTATACAACAACTCAAACCCAAAATAAACCAATATAAAGAAACACCTTTATACCTTTCTTTAATAAATATAATCAAACGTCTACTTTCCTACACTCAGTTACACAACCCCCTTCAAACACGTGGTCAGCTATCGGTCAGTTACCTTCTTTCTTTCTTTGTGAATCTGATGATGACCAAAGAAGGGCGAAACATTGTTCGCTCCTCTACATAGTGATTTCTCTATCCATACCAGCTGTTTTTACATATATATTATTCTCTACAAGTGGGTTTTCTCATCATCACTGATAATTATTAATGACGTTTGTCACATCTACATCTTGTTTATCGGTCAGTCCACAGTTGAATGACCTGAAGAAGAATTTACAAGTAGTTAAAAAGTTGATGTTTTCAAAAAATTAATTAGAAAAGTAAATATTTTAAAAGACCTACTTACGAGATGAAAGAAGTTTACGTGTCCCTTTATGTTGTTATAGATTATCAGATGAAAAATAACCCTTGTATATTGATTACAACAGGATAACTTCTACTTTCTTTCTCTTACAACTTTTGTAACTTGGTTATCCCATACGTTTCAGGCTTCCATCGGCATCATGCATGGGAAAGTTCAATAATACTAAAAAAAGGAATTCTTTAGAATATACTATAGTATGTGTAATTTCACTTCGAAAACAGTATGAACAATGAATATTTAGGTGAAATAGACCTTTCTTAGCTAAAATTCCGAAAAAGTCTCCATATGGTGGTATTTCTTATACGTCAACTAACTGATGAATGGTATCTAACACGTTGTAAAGTAAGTATGTGTGTGTTTTTCTTGTAACAAAGAAACATCGAGCTATCTACTCAGCCCACCGAGAGGGAATTAAACCACAGATTTTAGCGCTGTAAATCCGTAGACTTACCACTGTACCAGCGGGTGGAAGGGGCTGTAAAGTAAGTAAACATTGGAACATGAATTTTCTTTTCTCAGGGACGTGTAAACATTTAACTCGGTTCTCTACAGGCCCATCTGCATCAATATGGTTTTTGTAGTTTGCAAAAAAAAACAAATGTTATGTGTGTGTATATATATACTCACCGAACCTTAAAAAAGAACGAAATTTAAATTGTTTTATGACTTTTATATATAATATATATATAAACATATAATTAAATGTAATTTTATTTTAAAAAAATATTAAAACAAAGAATAAATTATAGCCGTAATACAAAGATCTAACAGTAACAACATTGGTTTGGTACTGTAATACCTCAACATATTCTTATCTACAACAAAATATTCTGGATGCTGTAAAAAACAGGTTTGCTGCTTCCCACATCGATGTCTTGCATTCTATCTTATCTTTCTGTTTATTATTATTTTAGTTTATTCTTATAAACAATAACTTTCCCACATCTGGCTGCAGACGGCGAAAGGTGATAAAGATGTGGGGTAAAACACTCACATCTGTTTCATTTTCTTTTCTTCTTAAGCATGTGAGAAGTTGGTGTTCCCCTAACTTACTTCCGCCAGAACCTCAAAAAAAAACAACCAGTACACACTACATAATTGTCCATCTTATGACTGGTCCCTGATGTTACACGTCTGTATTGTGGGTATAATTTATTATTCTTATTTATTTTTACGTTTTTTCTTCCATAAAATTACATTGAATCATATTTCATTTTTTGATTTAGTTATGCTTTGCGTAATCCTTTTTCTTCATGTTCTTTAACATTTTTTTAGCTTTCAAGTGTGTATGTGTGTGTTATTATATCAAAGCTGCATTGGGCTATCTGCTGTGTCCACCGAGGGGAATCGAACCTTTAATTTTAGCATTGTAACTCCGTAGAATTATCGCTGTCCTAGCGGGGGACATTTTAGCTTTTTTAAATAATATAAATGCATATAAAACAATATACATCGAAAAAATTAGGAAGATAAATATTGAATGTCTTAAATCTACATCAATATTTAATCGTTTTTATCTCACACTTCTCTTCGTGAATTATATTTTAAAAAACACATTTAGAGGACCATATGTTCTAAGTACTTGAGGCTGGCCGCATTCAGTGGAACACGTGTTTTTAGTACTCCATGCTGTAATATGTTATTGACGAGTCTCGTTATAAATACCATACATCCCGCTATCATTCGTCGGATACAGCTGACAAAGCAGCAGCTATTCTTGTATGTAGAGAGAGAAAATTAATACTGAACGTCACACCAGAATCATGATGCGATACCGTTCAAATGGACTGTTGGATGTTTATTCGTTGGGCGTATAGCGACGTAACCAATTAAATTGCGCTGAACTATGTGGTATTGCTGAGACGTGTTTGGATAAACTGGAACGGCTTCACAGTAAGAACGAAAAAAAAAAAAAAAACTTCTCATGACGACATTCCACTGCTGCATAACGGCAATATTATTGATTGGTGACCTTACCTGATTACGTCATTTTAGATGAAATAGAATGGATGCTCACACGTGTGCCGCTTTAATACTAGTTGCTTCATCAGATTCTAGATGAAAGTGAATTTCCGCATTACCCATCCTTAGATATCACTTAACAACACAGCAAGAAAAATTATTTTTATTTTATTTTAAGATACGTTTTAAACATGAATAAATCTTCATAAAAGTAAGTTCTTTAAATAGCAAATATATCACAGTTATAAATCTATTTCGAGGTTAATAAGATGAACATTAAAAAATATTACTAATTGTTATCGAAACCGATGTTACTGGAAGTATTTGTTTGTGTCTTGCAGGCAATTATTCAACCAATCAAGTATTTAGAATTATCTTTAATATGCCCGACATGGCTAGGTGGGTTAAGGCGTTTGACTCGTAATCCGAGGGTCGCGGGTTCGAATTCCCGTCGCACCAAACATGCTCTCCCTTTCAGCCGTGGGGGCGTTATAATGTGACGGTGAATCCCACTATTCGTTGGTAAAAGAGTAGTCCAAGAGTTGGCGATGGGTGGTAATGACTAGCTACCTTCCCTCTAGTCTTGCACTGCTAAAGTAGGGACGGCTAGCACAGATAGCCCTGGAGTAGCTTTGATATGTTTATCAATTGAATTTTCACAAGATTTCTAGCTATGTTTATAATCACTTATTGTCTTTTCTTGCTCCCCGTTGGTACAGTGGATTTACAACGCTAAAATCAGGGGTTCGATTCCCCTCGGTGGACTCAACAGATAGCCCGATGTGGCTTTGTTATAAGAAAACACATTGTCTTTTTTCACACACGAATATCATACGTAATGGAAATGATATTTTTAACACCTACAAACTTTGAGAGATAAAATATGGTGTTTTGAAATTCCAAAAGTTTTTCAGGTATCAATATTCAAACATGCGTGAAAAATGTCATAATATCGAACGCTCTGAACACTTTAATCTGAAATAAAATCATAACTATTGCTTTTTGTTCCTTTCATGTGGTTAGGGGCACTCGACTCGTAATCTGAGGGGCGTGGGTTCGAATCACCGTCACACCAAACATGCTCGCCCTTTCAGCAATGGGAGCGTTATAATGTGAAGTTCAATTCCACTAGTAGTTGGTAGAGTAGCCCAAGAGTTAGCGGTGGGTGGTGATGACTATTTTCCTCTTCTCTAGTCTTGCACTGCTAAACTAGGGACGACTAGAAGAGATAGTCCTCCCGTAGCTTTGCGCGAAATTCAAAACAAACATAAGATGGCTGTTGCCACTAATAACACAAGTTAAAGGGTTTCGGCTAATTTTCGTTATTTGCTTATAAATTCAAAATTCCACATTTTGTAACCTTTCTATCATATTATTCTAGACCATATAAGATATGTTTGAGAAATAAAGAGGAATAATCAGAGGTAATATTGGTAAAATTCCACATATTTAAAAAAAAATCATAAATTACACCCAGTGAAAATGTGGTGTTCTATAGAACAAAACAGTTACACAATTTATATTCATGAAAATGTGGTGTTCTATAGAAAAAAACAGTTTAACAATTTATATTCATGAAAATGTGGTGTTGTATAGAACAAAACAGTTTCATAATTTATATTCATGAAAATATGGTGTTGTATAGAACAAAACAGTTTCATAATTTATATTCATGAAAATATGGTGTTGTATAGAACAAAACAGTTTCATAATTTATATTCATGAAAATATGGTGTTGTATAGAACAAAACAGTTTCATAATTTATATTCATGAAAATGTGGTGTTGTATAGAACAAAACAGTTTCATAATTTATATTTATGAAAATGTGGTGTTGTATAAGAACAAAAATGACATAATTTTGTTTTGTAAATAATGTCAATCGCTGGTCACTTCTATTAATTTCGTGATCTGTTCTACCCTTTCATTCTTGTTTTTAATCAGTTCTACTTATTCGGTAACAGCTGTCAAGAAATGATTGTTCATAAGACGTGTTCACGTAATGGCATTTATCACAAATTTTGTTTCCTAATTACTCGTCATTTTATAAACCTAACAACGTACAGAAAAAAACAACTAGCGTCGATGTTCTGCGAAATTGAATAAACTTAGGATTTAAGAGCCATGCTTTGCAAACCAATATGTATTTAATTTCTGTTTAATCATTTTTGTTGGTTTTTTTTTTTCTGCGACGCAGATCTGGAGAAGAAAATTGTCCTCAGTATACGATAAAGTTTTGTTATTCAAGCTACCAAAATTCATACCAAAAAACAAAGCTCTGGTCATTGAAGGATATATATAGTTTAGTTTCTAATTTCTAAGTACTATTGATGATTGATTTCAAAATGAAAATGATTGATCATGTTAACACGAGTCAAGGATAATTTTCGCCACCTAGTGGCAAGAAGGCTTAACTTCCCCTGTCATAATTGAATATCACCTGCAAGTTGTGTTATCGTAGAGTACTCTGCTCTGCTACATACTCAAAAAAGGCGTATGTATGTTCTTATAGCAAAGCCACATCGTGCTATCTGCTGTATCCACCGAGTGGAATCGAACCCCAGATTTTAGCGTCGTAAATCTGAAGACCCTTACCGCTATACCAGCTTGGGACTACTCAACAGAGTATATAACCTAACAAAAATAGCTACTATTTTTAATTGATATAATTAGCTCATTGACTGCTGATTCGACGTATACGATACGGTCCGCATCTGACATTTGAGTGTTAGTGTGCTGTACACGGTGTACGGCTTGCAAAACTCCGCGGACGTTTAAAATAGCCGCAGTCAAAAGTTTGAGATTAATTCGATCGTTTCTGGTATCTGGATTATAAGTACTAATATTAAAAGGTCAGAGTTTCGTCCGGCACCTTTTTGAGAGTTCAATTTTTCCTGATTATCACCAAACAGCTCCGTGTCAGCGTAACTTAACACTAACTGCGAAATTTTATTAGTGAAATGTATTATGCCATACCACAATATTATTATTCCCCGTCCCACCAAACATGCTCGCCGTTTCAGCTGTGGGGAGACGTTAGAATGTGACAATCAGTTCCACTATTCGTTGGTAAAAAGGTAGCCCAACAGTTGGCGGTGGATGGTGATGATTAGCTGCCTTTCCTCTAGAATTTCACTGGTAAATTATCGACGGTTAGAGCAGACAGTCTTCATGTAGCTTTGCGCCAAGCTAAAAAAGAAAAACAAACTATATTGATCAACACGTGTGAAACAACCACGGTTAATATGTCTGTCGATCTGATTCAATTAAACTCCTCAAACTCAGACTTGAATGACATAAAATTGTGAGATTGCGAATCAAGCGCCCTAAACAGTTGGCCACGCCGTGTCCACTACGTTAGATATTTGCTTTAAACTGCAATTTTCGTCATAATGTGGAAGTGCTAACAGAAACGTTGCGCATCTGAAGAATAATTCACAAGGTAAAAGTACATGTGTACATATATTATGCACTGAGGCCAGAGTACCTCATCTCACAAATAAAACGGTGATACGTAGGACATTCTAAAACAATAATCACTTATTGTTATACAGTCAGAATTTTGTTTTTTCTAGCAAATTCGCATGCGAAAAGCTCTCCTGACCGGAAATTCCAATATCTCCTAATACAAATGATCATTGTAGAAACAGACCTTCGTTCGAACTCCATCCGGAATGTCTCGAAAAGCTCTCGTAGCTTCTCGAAAGCATGCTACTGTAATTAATTAGCGTTGCCACATGCTTTATCCCACCAGCAAGCTTGAGTTATCAAGCATCTGTACTGTAATTCAAGTTTAAAATACTGTATTCATAAATGTTTTTACAATATTTATTATTGTTTAAAACTGTCTTCGTCATATGTACAGCAGATTGAAGTGTTTTTTTTTTTAAACTTTGAAATGATGTATAATTTGTCTGTAAAATATTGTAAGTGAATCACTTACTTAGCTAGAAATTTTTCTTATCCAACATTCCAAGGTACGGCAGATCTGGGTAAATGAACTTTAGCTTTTACTGTATTCTAGTGTGTGTATGTGTCTAAATATTTTATGATTTACTACCTTATTTCCCGTTTTCAACGACAAAATTATATCATCAGATCCCTGCTTATTACTTACTTACAAAACAATAAGTGTTTGCAGAAACAATGTTTCCTTTAGACCTATAAGATATTATAATCTAATGCCTTACCAGGTAACGAATAATACCAATAACATTGTGATGGTAAATTGTAAAATATTGGAAGTTGTTACACGTGTAATTTACGCGAAGACTTTTAGACGATTCACACTAAGCTGTAATAAACTCTTCACAAAAATGGTGTTCGAAAAATATTTTTCACGCCGAATCATTTAGGTTATTGATTCTCTTCAACTCCTAAGAGTCCATCACATTTGGACTTCTCAATGTTTCACGACTTTCCAGCTGTTACTCGTTACGTACTCGTATTTCAATGTAAAGTAATTAATTAATGTAATTCGTTAAAGTAATTAATTAATGTAACTCGTTTGAAATAATGCAACGTACAATCTAATGGAAGTTGTTTTTATGTTAAAATGTTCTCGATTTTTTTGTTTTTTTTTTGGTACGTTCGTCAAACAAAGGTTACAAAGTTTATATTTAGCTAAACAATATTTCATATTTGAGGATAGAAATGTATCGATTTTTACTCATGTTGTCACTGTTGCTGGTGTGCGAGTTATATAACTCCTCACACTCAGATAATTAATTAAAACGAATATTGACCGTCAATGCTTTGCTTTTGAAAAAAAAAGTGTTCCCCAAACAGTCCAATCTTGTTAGCTTTATGTCAAGAATGGGAATTCTTTGACGTCATAACTTACGTATGTACATTATACATCCGTGAAAATAAACTTTAGTAATCTTTCGAATAAGTATTATAATCATTTCTTAAACAACGCTACTCCATCATATTGTACCACAAACTTTCTCTTTTTTTTTTTCACCATGTTAGGAACACAAATAGTTCTAACAAAAGACAAAAAAGTGAAACCATACCGATCGAACATACCGCGGATGAGCAAGTGAAGCGAAGTGTGAGAAAAGATGAAGTGACGTCATCGCAGACTACCATGACAACCTGGAAACCATAAACACCTAATAATTACAACCCGGCATGGCCAGAAAGGTTAAGGCGTTCGACTCATAAACTGAGGGTCACTGGCTCGAATCCCCGTCACACCAAACATGCTTGTGGAGGCGTTATAATGTGACGATCAATCCCACTAGTCGTTGGTAAAAGAGTGACCTAAGAGTTGGCGGTGGGTGGTGATGACTAGGTGCCTTCCCTCTAGTCTTACACTGCTAAATTAAAGACTACTAGCCCAGATAGCCCTCGAGTAGCTTTGCACGAAATTCTAAACAAAGAGACCTCATAATTAATTTAAACGTGTATCGTGCATAGTAGTTAAATATGTTGTTTGCTATTTTTTCCTTTGAAAATCAAAAGTACAGTTAATTTTTCTATTAGTCAAACTTCGAAAAACAAATAAAAGTCAGATTTTATATGGGTTATTTAGTATCAAGATAATCCGATACTTTTCAGGTTAACCAAATATAATCAGTTGTTGTACTTGATGATGCCAGGTTAAACATTGTAACCGTGGTTAACCATATATAATCAGTTGTACTTCATGATGCCAGGTTAAACATTGTAACCGTAGACATGATGCTCATTGTATTCCATAATAAACAACCTTTAAGTGTAACTGCGTTATTACTTAACTATTTAGAACAAAGTCCGAGTTCCCTCAAACAACAGAAAATCATTCTAATTTCGTTACCGTCAATGAAAATGTTTTATTAAAATAATGTGGTTTGACTATTTCAGTCATGCATTATCAACAAGGAACAGTTTATCTAATAACATGTATAACAGCGATCACATGGATTTAGCCTAAAACACATTTATTTTTGTTTCAAAAAGTTGTTAAGTTTGTTTGTTTTTGAATTTCGAGCAAAACACTTTTATTGATAAGGAGAGAACAACGTTTTGACCTTCCTAGGTCAACCTAGGTTGACGGTTCAACCTTGGTTGAAGGTCATCTTCAGAAAGGTAGAACCGTTATTCTCTCCTCATCAATAAAAGTGTTAATACCCATACCAGCTGTTCTGAAATACATTTTAAAACATTCCCGTAACCAAAATAAACAAAGTTAATTTATTACGTGGCCTAACCAAAATAAACAAAGTTAAATTATTACGTGGCCTAACCAAAATAAACAAAGTTAAATTATTACGTGGACTAACCAAAATATACAAAGTTAAATTATTACGTGGCCAAACCAAAATAAACAAAGTTCAGTTATTACGTGGCCTATTCAAAAATAAATATAGTTCAATTATTATTTTTGTACTATCCATAATAAACAAAGTTGGACTATTATATGGCCAATGAAGAGCTCTTCTATGTAAAATATTTTCTCAACCCAAACGAGCCGTTTTTTGCATATATATTTCAAAATAAACAAAGTTCAGTTATTACGTGGCCTATTCAAAAATAAATATAGTTCAATTATTATTTTTGTACCATCCATAATAAACAAAGTTAGACTATTATATGGCCAATGAAAAATAAATACAGTTACATTATTGTGTGGCTTGTTCGTTGTGATTAACATAAAACTTTCAAAAACTTCTTTGAAAAAAAATTAAGTCTGTTATGATCAGCTAGATTTTCGCTGTTTTGCGTGCAAATTAAAAAAAATAATTTTTTGCTTGATTCTCTATGTACAGGATCAATCTTAGGTTATGTTCTGTACATGTCCATACATCTAGATTGCTTGTAGCATTGATTAGAATTTAATTTTGTAAAATAAATTAACCAAGGTGGTTAAAAAGCCAGTATTTACTGCGAGTTTTTATTTATTACAAACTATTTTCAAATCAATCAAAATGAGAAACGCGTTTCCTAAAATATTCTACGTACTAGCGTCCACTGTAAAAAATTCTAACAATGCGTTTTTGTATTGTTTTGTCTTATAACAAAGGCACATTGGGCTATCAGTTGAGTCCGCCGAGAGCGATTCTAAGAACTTTAAAATATATATTAATTTCCTGTAGATATTAATACAGACTGTAAATAAATAATCTTTTTAAGATATTTTTTGTTCACACACTAATCAAAATAATTAATTTGTAAAAGGGCATGTTTGTCCTAAACATTCTTGAAACTAGTGAAATATTTATGACTTAAGATCATTTAATGTCTATCGAAAATTCAATCAGTATTTCATGACTATTCAATATATAAACATCTCATCAGCTAGATATCCCAACTCCGGCATGGCCAGATTGGTTAAGAAGTACGACTCATAATCTGAGGGGCGTGGGTTCGAATAATCCGTCGCACCAAATATGCTCGCCCTTTCAGTGGTGTGCGCGTTATAAA
The DNA here is from genome assembly GCF_004210375.1 of Tachypleus tridentatus. Classification (NCBI taxonomy): domain Eukaryota; kingdom Metazoa; phylum Arthropoda; class Merostomata; order Xiphosura; family Limulidae; genus Tachypleus; species Tachypleus tridentatus. The sequence continues at coordinate 22,124,024 of NC_134826.1, forward strand.
GTGACGATCAATCCAACTATTCGTTAGTAAAAGAGTAGCCCAAGAGTTGGCGGTGAGTGGTGATGGCTAGCTGCCTTCCTTCTAGTCTTACATTGCTAAATTAGGGACGGCTAGCACAGATAGCCCTTGGGTAGATTTGCGCGAAATTAAAAAAACAAACAAACAGATATCCCAAGAAAGTAAAATATGAAATAAAACGCAGTCGATAGACATTAAAATAAATTTCAGTTGGTCCTGATTTATATTCACTGATTAATAATATTCACCATAATTATGTTATCTGAAAAGTACACTACCCTTATTATGTACGCTCACTAGTTGTACTACGATAACTATGACAGTGTTCATACCAGTAAATATATAATTTAAATCTGCTGTATATCAAGGATATTTTCAGTTGTTCGCGGTTTACATACTTGATTTGATAGTTTCCATCTGTTTGCTGATAACAGATTTAGATTCGCACTAGACGGTTTTCGCAAGTGATTGGGTTTTAAAGACAAATTCCGTGCAAAGCTACACGAGGGCTATCTTTAATTTAGCAGTGTAAGACTAGAGAGAAGGCAGCTAGTTATCACCACCCACAGCCAACTCTTGAGCTACTCTTTTTACCAACGAATAGTGGGTTTGTTTTGTTTTGTTTTGAATTTCGCGCAAAGCTACTCGATGACTATCTGCGCTAGCCGTCCCTAATTTAGCAGTGTAATACTAGAGGGAAGGCTGCTAGTTATCACCACCCAACGCCAACTCTTGGGCTACTCTTTTACCAACGAATAGTGGGGTTGACCGTCACATTACAACGCGCCCACGGCTGAAAGGGCGAGCATGTTTGGTGCGACCGGGATTAGAACCCGCGACCCTCGGATTACGACTCCAACGCCTCAACACACTTGGACATGCCGGGCCCCCGAATAGTGGGATTGACTCACTTATAACTCTTCCACAGCTGAAATGGCGAGCATGTTTGGTGTTGTTGGGGGTTCGAACTCGCACCCTCAGATTAGGAGTCGAGCGCCCTAAACACCTGGCCAAGAGAGACAAACATAAATCCTGTAATTCTGGTAGAAAGAAGAATAAATGTTAATCTAGACAAGAATGTTTTGTCACTAAAAAGAGTTTTCTTACACTATAAATAAGAGCACTAATCGTAATATCAATAATGTCTCATAACAATGGATACTGAAATAATTTTAGGTTTAATGAAGAAAGGTGTAGAGTTGTGTTGATGACAAACTGTTGTATAAATACAGAGATTTCGATGTGTTGATAAGCAAAGCATTTGTTTCTGTTTTCACACAGTCTATACTTATAATCCTCAGAAAAGAGGTTGAATTACGGCAGAGCAAAAATATAAATCAAGTATGTTTATTATGAAAATAATCTCCTTCTCAAATGTACTTCAGATTAACACAATATGTTGACAGGTGCAGCTTAGATCCGTATGGTTAATTTGTTTTTTTTTTGTTTTTCGCGCAAAGCTACACGAGGGTTACCTGCGCTAGCCGGCCCTAATTTAGCAGTGTAAGACTAGAGGGAAGACAGCTAGTCATTATCACCCACCGCCAGCTCTTGGGCTACTCTTTTACCAAAGAATAGTGGGATTGTTCGTAACATTATAACGCCCCCACGGCTGAAAGGGCGAGCATATTTGGTGTGAGGGGTATTCAAATCTTCAGATTACGAGTTGAACGCCTTAACCCACCTGGCCATGATAGGACTACGTGTTATTAGAGTTTCAGAGATAAATCATGATAGTTAAAAGATAAGTTACAGTGCGAATAAAATGAGGAATATTGAACACGATGCAAACACATCTTGTTTATAATGTTCATGAGGAATACTGTACACGATGTAAACACATCTTGTTTATAGTGTTCATGAGGAATGCTGAACACGATGTAAACACATCTTGTTTGTAGTGTTCATGAGGAATACTGCACACGATGTAAACACTTCTTGTTTGTAGTGTTCATGAGAAATTCTGTACACGATGTAAACACAACTTGTTTTAGTGTTCATGAGGAATACTGAACACGATGTAAACACATTTTGTTTGTAGTGTTCATGAGGAATACTGCACACGATGTAAACACATCTTGTTTGTAGTGTTCATGAGGAATTCTGCACACGATGTAAACACATCTTGTTTACAGTGTTCATTTATTTTTGTTACGAAATAAGCTATGGAATGTAATTAAAAACATTAAAACAATTCAATATTCAGTTTAACGTTGATATACATCTGCAATATTTACAAGTTCTCCGATTGATTTCATAAAGAAATGTTGTGATAGTAAATAACAAGAGGAATGGCAGGAAATGCTGTGTGGAATTTCAATTCGTTCCTCTGGATAAATGTGAAAAACGAGATTAAATACAGCAGAAACAAAGTGATACATGAGGTTATTTAAAACCAATGTCTATTTCAAAGGGCGATAGTCCTGAAAATGTTCACTGAAAGCTTCACGACAATTATATATCCGAAAATATTATGTCTTCAATTGTTTTACGTTGAAATAAAGCCTGCGAGTACATAATTAATTTCTAGATTAACAGTGGTATCCAATGAAAAGCAAAACGCGTTCCAAACTGATAAAGAACCTAATGTAACAAATATGTGTGGTAGTGAAAATCTTCTCTGTTCTATACAGTCTTTGTTGCTTATGAAATTAAACACGTGAAATGTGTTGATTAATCCAGCTTGGTGTAACATAGGGATAGAGTAAAAATTTACAGTTTATGATAAACAAGGATAAATGTAAACATTCTACAGCAGAATTATAACCTTAATTTCTTAATTTATCTTCCATTGGCTATTTTCCGGCTTATTCTTTAAAAAATAACCCAATGCTAATTAAGCACACCTGCATGCTTCCCCCCCCCTTTGTTTCTTCACATTTATAATCCTACAGTCGGCGCTATTTCAAATAAAAAAACAACCAAAACACATTTGCGCTCGTAAACAGAAGAATGCACAATATTCGTATTTAGAGCAGAAACGTAGTTAAGATCTGCCGTGCTCCATTGACGATCTGGATAAGAAAAATAGGTAAATATGAAGAAATTCTAAATGAGTTAAACAGTACACACTGAAAATAACAACACGCGCTACCTACGTCATTCCATAAAAAATAAAAAGAACATAACCTCCAGGTGTCACAAAACCCATGTGTAATACAGTTTAAAATTACATAGCATACTGAGCAAATCGATTGCGACCTTTCCCAGAGAAATGACTCGTGATGATGTATAGTTACAGTAGAGAAAGATAGATGACGTCAATAGGAAATGACCTGCGACCTGAACAGCTAAAGCATTATTAAGATGTTACATACAACGCTTTGCAAAAATATTCACCCCTTGGATAGTTTCAACATTCTGTTGCAATAGTGAAACTTTCAAATCGAACTTTGTATTTAGAACCTACACAACGTGCTCGAAAATGAGAAAGTTAAAATCGCTGATATCATGTAAGTTAGATTTTCAGAAAAAATAGAATATTCTCAATTGCATAAGTATTCAACCCCATTACTACAGCAACTGTAAGTTTGAAAGATCACAAATTAATGTAACGGCCTCTGTCTGTGTGTACTCAAAGTGGTTTAACTCGATTTTAGAGAACTTACATCTGTTCAAGCCACAACTCACACAGTGATACAACCAGCCAACCATGAAGACCAAGGAACTTTCCGAACAAGTCAGGAATAAGTGGTAGAGAAGTAAAGATTAGGAGAAAGTTACAATAAATTTTCAAAATCGTTAATTATCTCTCTGAATACAGTGAAGTCCATTATTGATAAATCGAATGAGATTTATACTACCCAGATCAGACCGCCCTTCCAAACAAAGTAACCGGGAAAGTAGCAAACTGGTTAGTGATATCACTGTAAAAGCAACTGTGGCTTTGGAAGATTTTCAAAGCTTCACATCTGAGCCAGTGTTCATACATCCTGGTCCCTACACAAAGCTGGCAAGAAATAAGCCATTACTGAAAAAAGAATTATTTTAAATCTCGTATGGAGTTTGAGACAAAGCATTTTAATGATACCGAAGATATGTGGAAGGTTTTGTGGTCGGACGAGACAGATGTTCAGTCTTTTAGTCTAAATTCAAAACATTACACGTGGTGCAAGTCAAACACAGCACATTACCAAGACAACACAATTCCACCAACACAACACATTACCCAGTAACACACTCCCAACACAGCACATTACCAAGACAACACAATTCCACCAACACAACACATTACTCAGTAACACACTCCCAACACAGCACATTACCAAGACAACACAATTCCACCAACACAACACAACCCCACTAACACACTCCCAACACAGCACATTACCAAGACAACACAATTCCATCAACACAGCACATTACCAAAACAACACAATTCCACCAACACAGCACATTACCAAGACAACACAATTCCACCAACACAGCACATTATCCAGTAACACACTCCCAACACAGCACATTGCCAAGACAATACAATTCCACCAACACAGCAAATTACCCAGTTAATACAATCACAACACAACACATCAACCGGTCATTACCATCTCAACTGTCAAGTATGGTGGTGGCAACACATTATGTTATGGGTATGTTCCCCATCAGCAGGGGCTGGAAAGCTTATTAGTACTGAGGGTAAAAAGGATGGTGTAACGTACAGGTGAATCCTAGATGAAATGCTGCTTGATCATCCAAAAATTAAAACTGGATCGAAAATTCACATTTGAACAGGACAATGACCCAAAGCACAAGGCCACATTGAAGTGGTGTCAAAAGAATAAAGGGAATGTCCTGGGATTGCTCAGTGAAAGTCTTGATTTGAATCTAACGAAACATTTGTAGGATTGTAATCCATCAACGATCCCCAACAGACTTGATAGAACTGGAGGAATTTTTTCAGGAAAAATGGACAAATCTTACGCTATCAAGTTGTACAGAGCTGATAGAGACCTATCCACGAAGACTCACAGCGATAACTTCTGCGAAAGGTACTTCCACTAAGTACTGACTTAGGGGGCTGAATACTTATCTAATCAACAAATTATATATTTTATTTGCAGGTTTTACTGATATTTAACCCCCTTTCACAGATAACAGTGTTATGTCTGATCGTTAGAGTTTTGAATAAAAACAATTTCGTTTTGTTTGTTTCGAATTTCGCGCAAAGCTACTCCAGGGCTATCTGCGCACAATTTCGTTAGAAAATCGTTTATGTTATTTGTATTTGGTGAGGTAACATTATTGATAGCGGTGAATGCTTTTGTAAGGCATTGTATTACAAACAAGTTTTCTATACAAAAACATGTATAAACATTAATGTACATGTAAAAAAAATTCAACATTTTTGGTAAATGTTATTAGAAACGAAGCATCCGATCTGTTTCAGATACCACGTGTCTTTTTCCTTCTACCTTCAGGATGATCCCGGTTGTACTTTACATTGATATTTAAGTTTAAAAATCCAATAGAAAAGAGAAACGAAACCGCGCACTGTTTGTTACGTACCCCTGTAAAACACTTTACACTGCGAAACATTTAGATAAGCCAGAAAAGCACTTTAATCGTTACATTATACAGTATCACTATATAATCAACCATAATATCCTGACTTGCTTAGAAAGAAAAACAAAATACGTATAGATATAAAATGCAAACCCTTTAATGAAGATATTAACTTTATCAAATAAATCATCACACTCCAAACGAAAATATCCTGTCACGTAGATTATCAGAATTCAGAAATTAATCTATTTTTCCTTAACTTCAAGCAAGTTACTTATGAAGAAAAATAAGGTCGTTTTGAATATATTCCTACAAGATCATCCTAAAATGAGTGGATAATGAAATATCCAGGACGTATATGATATTTAGTATGAAAAATAATAATAAGTTATGTTATATTGGAAAAATAATCTTAGATTTCATCTTTTCATTGTTGTTCGTCTAAGGGAGTTGGTCCTTATCATATCTCAACTATTGAGAAAATGGGCCTAAAACGCCAGTTTTTGTTGTGAAGCTCGTGGAATTTTTGGTAATATCAGCCAGACTGAGTCTGATAAACAATGTTTGCGTGTATCAAAATTTCGCGCAAAGCTACACGAGGGCTATCTGTGCTAGCCATATTTAATTAAGGGGCATAAGACTACAGGAAACGCAGCAAATCATCATTACCCACCGCCATCTCTTTGGCTACTCTTTTGAACGGATAGTTCAACGGTATGTTTGGTATGACAAGTATTCGAACCCGCGCCCCTCATATTGCAACTCGAGAGCACTAACCACCTGGTAGTGATGTAGAACAGTGACATGACAAGGCAAGACATGCTTTGGAAAATTGCCAACAGAATTAAAATGTTTAAATTTATCGAAATGCAAAGAGAACAAAACTACTATTTACCTAAGTATCTAAATTATAACAGAAAGACGAAGTTAAAACCAATCACTGAAAATATTTTAATAACTGATTTCATAAATGTTTATCAGATATAATACGTTGATTGAAATTTTAGTCTTTATTCAACTTAAAATAAGTTTCAGAACAAAACTGCTTATTGCCCGGTTTTCGCTACATTATGATGCTATATTTTTATAAGTAAACCTCTTAGTGTTTGTTCTGACATTTAAGACTCATAAATATATTAATTCATAGATTTTTTTTTTCAAAACTATTTCCTCACGATAAAGGTTCAAAATGGCCATGCAGAGTTTTTTTTTATCCATCATTTTGTCGCGTTAAGCACGATGGAAAAACTACATAATGACAAGCCTATAAAAAAAGAAACTATAATAAATTAGTTTAAAAGGAAACCTTTTTTTCAGGTAAATTAAATCGCACGATAATCACAGTTTCGTCATGAAACTTAAGTCCCAGTCGATCGGCATGCTATGAACCTTGCTTATTATACGTATTAATATTTAGTTTTCAAATATTCATCTTGAGAAAAACACACTTTTTCACACGTAATTCGTATTGTTGTCACATTTGGGTGAAAAAATAAGTTAGAAAGAAATAGAAGTCGAGGAATGCAATAAACATTTTTTACAACATTTCAGGTTTCGAAAAGAGTTAGAAGAAAAACATGAGCTGGGAAAAACTCAACAAATTACAAAATTAATGAATAATAATAGTAAAGAATGATTTAAACGTATTTGAAATCAATAAAAATCGATTAATTAGTCTTTTCATTACATTTTAACTATATTTTTACTTTTCTAAATACTGTTTACTCGAAGAATAAACAGGCAGTCATTTAACTTCATTTTAACATGACTTTTTACTTTCCTAAATACTGTTTACTCGAAGAATAAACAGGTAGTCATTTAACTACATTTTAACATGACTTTTTACTTTTCTAAATGTTGCATACTTTTAAAATAAATAAAGCATTCCTGTAACTACATTTTAACATGACTTTTTACTTTTATAAATATTATATACTCTTAAAATAAAACTAGCAGTCTATTAACTCTATTTTAACATGATTTTTTACTTCTATAAATATTACATACACTTAAAATATAACTAGCAGTCTATTAACTGTATTTTAACATGACTTTTTACTTCTCTAAATGTTACTTTTAACATGACTTTTTACTTCTGTAAATGTTACATACTCTTAAAATAAAACTAGCAGTCTATTAACTCTATTTTAACATGATTTTTTACTTCTATAAATATTACATACACTTAAAATATAACTAGCAGTCTATTAACTGTTTTTTAACATGACTTTTTACTTCTCTAAATGTTACTTTTAACATGACTTTTTACTTCTGTAAATGTTACATACTCTTAAAATAAAACAAGCAGTCATTTAACTACATTTTAACATGAATTTTTCCTTCTCTAAATGTTACGTGCTTTTAAAATAAAACAAGCAGTCTTTTAACTATATATGATTTCTACAAAAGCTGTTTACTCTGAAATATAAAGTTGATTAGCTGGTTTGTTTCGGGTGTTCGTTCATAAAGGCTATCAGTGTTAAAATTTATAAATAAATAGTCCGACACGCTAACTTGTGGGCCACGCTGAGTCCAAATCCAAAAGTCCTGATCTGGAATCACAATCAAGTTAATTGAAGTTGGAAAAATATTAAAGACCAGTATAAGCGTACAGTTGCTACACGAACTGACATGAGTAGTAATGGTTAAAAACAAGCTTATGTTACGTATTTAAAAACCTCCTTACTGTTCAATAAAGTTAAAAATATGTCATCACTGGGAGTAGAAACCAACAACCAAAGGTATAATAATACCTTACAGACTATGTCACGTTGTTTTCGTTTTGCTAGTTAATTACATTTGCAAGACCTCTTAGAAACATGTTTCTTTCGAAAGTGAATTATTAGACTTCCAAATTGTAAGCAGAAACGTATGTGTTCTATTCTTAGGAGAAGCCACTTCAGTAACAACAGGAGGGCTTTATATAACAAAGAGATTTCTTTTCTAATTATTCGACTAAGCTTCCTCAGCAAAATGTAATAATTTTGTTACTTACTTGAGTAAGATATTTTAATTTTATTGTCCAGTGGTAATAAATCACGTTAAACTAATTTGAAAACTGGTTTAAAACTAGTTTTGTACCAGTTTAAAGTTTTGGTTATTTTAGAACCTTCTGGAAGACTGAAATGTGATTTTAATTAATGTGTTAGGTGTCTTTTTCTTATACCAAAGCCACATAGAGCTATCTGCTATGTCCTCCTAGGGAAATCGAACCCCAAATTGAAGAGTTGTAAATCCGAAGACTTATCGCTGTCCAAGCGAAAAACTGATATGTGAATGGAAATGCATAATCGAGAACAGTTCGTATGTTTTTTTTTAATGATTCAATAAGAAATAAATTAAACTATTAATTTACTGTCGACAAGGGACAGGAAAGGAAGGTTAGTTATTGCAATGATATAAGGTTTACACGATTTTTGTTTGATTTCATGAAGATGCAAACGTTCCAAACCGACAGATGGAGCCAACACAATTATAATTATAATTTTTATTAAAATATAGTTAAGGTTAACAAAACACTTCACATTATTTAATTTATTGAAATAATTTGTAGTTTGAATAAAGCATGACGAATTGGTGGTTTTTTTCAAAGCTAAGGCTTTGAATATATATCTACTTGTAGCGCTCTCTACGAAACTCAGTTTTTACCTTTATGCAGCTTCAGACTTCCCATTCAGCCGCTAGGGTTAACTACTGGGTTAGTGTTTACCACATTAAGCACTTTCATTCTCCCTCGTTATTAAAAATAAGGTAGAATAACTATGTTTGATATTCACTGTTTTTAGTACTTCATTTTAAGGTTTCTGATTTATATGATTTTACGAATATAATTTACTTTATCTCGAATTATTTTCTTTTACACTACTAATTTCTTGGAATATATCATTTCAAGCTTTCACTTTTTTTCCAGTTATTGAAGTTATTACAAGACATACGTTTAACACCGCCCGGCATGGCCAGGTGGTTAAAGCGCTCGACTCGTAATCCGAGGACCGTAGGTTCAAATCTCGGTTACACCAAATATTCTGGGCCTTTCAGCCGCAGGGGCGTAATAATGTGACGGCGAATCCCACTATTCGTTGGTAAAAGAGCTAGCGGTGGATGGTGATGACTAGCTGCCTTCCCCCTAGTCTTACATTGTTTAGTTAAGGACGTCTAGCGCAAATAGCCCTTGTGTAGCTTTGCGCAAAATTTAAAAAGAAAACGTTTGACACAGAGTATTAATTTGTGGAGATATAATTTATCGGATGCTACTTACCGCTTCCACTTTCTCCAGTTATTAAAGTTGTACACGTACATTTAACACTAATTACCTTTCTCTCGATGTTTTACGTTTTATATTTATTATTTCTACTGGCTGTTTGTCTCACTATGAATCAAATCTCTGCACAGTATAGGACTTGTTGATTATATTACTTTCCAATGGTACTAATGCCCTAACATATACGACATTGAAATTAAAGTTAAAACCACTCTACAGTGGCAAAAACTGATAAAAAACAGCCAGGAAAACTAGGTTTTAGTGCAAATAACAGTTGGCAGAAATATCAGTGTAGTTAGAGTCAGTAACAATTATATTTAAGACTTTCAGTTAACATTTTATGACAATACGGATACAACTAGCTCATTGATCAAGCCTGCTATGTTATACTGCGGTATGCTATGTTATACAACCAAGCTATATATTAACCCTGCAGTACGGTATCTGATACAAGTAACCTGTGTACCAACCCTCTATTACGGTATTTCATGCAACCAACCTATGTATGAAATCTGAGCATATTATACAATCAGCTTATGTATGAACTTTGAATTACGGTATGTTGTAAAACTAACCAATGATTTTGTTTACATATAGACAGAACTTTCAAACGCATTCTTTGTACTATAACAGTGTTTCTACCGCTAGCCTTTACAATTACAATCCTAGCATCACACAGCTAGCATTGGCTATTACAATCCTTATATCAGACAGGTTGCCTTGACTATTACAATCATTATATCAGACAGCTGGTTTTCACTATTACAATCATTATATCAGACAGCTGGTTTTCACTATTACAATCCTTATATCAGACAGCTGGTTTTCACTATTACAATCCTTATATCAGATAGCTAGCCTTCACTATTACAATCCTTATATCAGACAGCTAGCCTTCACTATTACAATCCTTATATCAGACAGCTAACTTTGGTTACTGCAATTACGCTATGCAACACATAAGGTCTAAATAAAACAACATATGAATCCAAAATTTGAATGTATGTATACTGAAGTTATACAACAATGTTTAGAAGTGAGCAGTTTCTCGAGATTTGCGACTTTAATGTAAATCATGTTCACGTATCAGCCCTCAAATTTAGTCTCGCACAGACCGGATACATTGTGGCAGAAGCAGAGCCCATCTTGACGAGTGAAGAAGCTTGAAAAATGTCGGTGACGTTTCCTCTGACTTGCGACTTGCACACTTTCATCTAGCAAATCTCATTCGTTGAGCCTAGATGTGAAAAGCTCAGCATTCGACTGTGTTAGACCAAGATCTCTGATCAAGTCATTGAGGTCTCTTTGGTTTGGGTAGTGAGAGAAACCCATACTCACCGCCCCAGTGCCACACTGAGCTCCCTGTACCCACTTCGCCAGAGAGAAATCAGCCATCCTTAGAAGAGAGTAACAAATCAGAAGAGGAGGTAAACGTTGAATGATGGAAAGTTCGATACATGATAGCAGATGCATTCTTGCCATCCCAACGTTTGGAAGGGTTCACCATGCAGAAGTAGCAATTGCTTAAATGGTCAGTGGGTTCACGCCAAATTCTTGGAATAGCAAACTTCATGACTCTCTTTTCCCCTCTGTATCATCCTGTAAAAGATCAAAATAAAATTATTATGAAGAATAAATTTATTTTATCCACAACTAATGTGTAAGAGGTTCATGCAAAATATTTTATATGTGATATTTTTCTATATTATTGGAAATTTAAAAAAGATGTTTAAATTTTAAAAAGTCTAAAATTTGTGTAATATAAAATATTACTATTCAAGCAAGCAACAATTATCCGTCTTACCTTCTAGAGGTTTTTTGTTGTTGTTTTTTTGCAGTGCTCGCAGGTAAAATGAGGTGCCCAGGGTTTGTATTGATCCCCGACAAGCATGCCGAAATATGCCTTGTAGGCTTCACACATTTTAGCAGATACTGTCATAGAGTACTTTTTCACTCTTGTCTTGATAAACTGGCCACATACATAGCAGAATGCTTCTAGAGAATGCTTCCAGCTTCTTGTTGCCATCTCTGACAAAATCAGAAAGGTCTATGTGTTCACTTAGGTAGCTAAACTGAAACGATGAGCCCCTGTATACATATTACTATGGAAAATTCTAGAAAATTCTAAAAGGTTCTTGAAAATTCTCGTAAGTTCTACAACATTCTAGAAAGTTCTTGAAAATTCTTGTAAGTTCGAGAAAATTCTCTATCAGCTACTCAGCACTGAATCTACCTGGAATGCTCTGGAAAAATGGGTAAATTAGAAATTTTCATTACCCAGGTCACAAAAGCAAAGTTTTAAGAAAAAAAATAGTTTTTTTTTCAAATTTACTTTAGGCAAAAGCAATTTGGAAATAACACTTTCTGCCCAGGAACAAGGAAAAGTAAAAATTTTGTTACATAGTGTTATCTGTACACGAAATAACCATCACTGGCTGGGTCAACAATACTGTTCTTGCTTGTAATCATGTTTAAGATACACATAAAGAAGACTTAACTTCTAAACAGCTTAAAATAAAATTTCCTTATTAAAAGATCGTATACTATTACATAAAGTAAAGTTCGCCCATTAAATCAAATTTTCAGTAAATATTTGTTTTCACTCCAAATAATTCCACGTTTCTAATATGTTATAAGAATCACATTTTTACATATTCAGTCCAAGTTTCAAAAGTAAAGCGGTCCACAAAACAGTCGTGTTAGATACAATAGTAAAAACTGATAGAAATATATAGAGAACGTTGTATAAAACACCAAACTACACACCAACCAGAAATGTTTGATAAATATGTAAGAATGACAACAAATTTAAACAATACAAAACTCTGACACTCTTGCAAAGAAAGCGCCCTCTAGTAGCATATTGGGGTGCCTGCGGACTTATAACACAAGAAACCTGATTTCTAAATCTCCGGTGGGCAGAGCAAAGATAGATAAACTACGATAAAATCTGTAGTTTGGTTTCCCTTAGTTAATATAATTCAGATGTCATATTGTTGTGATATATAGATCTGTTAAGGTCAAAACGTTGTTCTCTGCTTTATTAATTAAAGTGTTAATATCTATACCAGCCCTTCTGAGATACATTTTTACTTCATGTGGGTTTCTTGTCATCAAGAGATCTGTGAGATGTTTTCTACCTGCTTTTGTTAATATGAAAATGTTTAACTTTTTTCTTTTAAATCGTTTCTTTATTGTTTTGGTGTAAACCGTTGTCCAGAAACTGTGCAAATTGTTTTGTTTCTATATCTTTGTTGTTCTCCAGCAAACGCCCCACGCTAGCACAGCGGAAATTCTATGAATTTACAACACTATAATCAGGGGTTCGATTCCCTCGGTAGGCTGAGCAGAGAGCCCGATGTAGCTTTGCTATGAGAAAACACACAAATACACTCTCTAGCAAACAGCAGGAATTTTGTTGCAACTTCGCACACTGTGTAAAAAGAGGACGTTGACAATAATGTTTCTCACTAGCTGAGTGGACTCCAAGAGGTCATAACTTTTGTATGCTGTAAGAGAACAACCAGTCACGTGCTATCGCGTATTATCTCTGGGTTAAATCGAGATTACCTTTTGGTATGAAGTGTCGGTTTTAGCCTACGTAGTTTTACCTAATCAGAAACAAGAATCGAGCAACAAAAAACATCTAGCGAGGTAATTGTTGATTCACTGTACAGCGTCCATGCAAGTACACTCTTTTGATTACAAATAAACCTTGTGTTTCATTTTACGTCATGTGTCCAGTTTGCTCCACAACTTTCCGTTATCAAAATCTGACCTTTCATATTTTATATTTTTCAATTTTCCGGTCTTTTGCAATTCAAAATAATTATTTGTTCAGATTTATTACGTATTTTAATCAATATTCATTATATATTTACACACACATAAATATGTATGTACTTTACAAACATATGATTTTAAAAAGACGCGAAAAGTTTTGAAAAGCAGACCAATGTTTTTAGATGGAAAAGTGGAAAATGCATAATTAATTTCCCGACTGATGTTTTCTGTGTTTTTATGAATAGCTTGAACATGAAATGAAAACCACACTTTTAAAGTCGAGCGGGCTCAACAACAGGCTTTTGGTTTACGTGCCTTCTGCTCTTTGTTATAATATCAATACCATGTGACAAAAAACTTATAGGTGGTGTTTATTGTTTGCGAGTTCAATTTCACCATAGCTAGCTCAGAAATTAGATAAAATATTTGTATCTAACTTAGAACTATTGACCTGGAAATGGCAGTCACTCGGTAGTATCTACCATCTCGTGCCCACTTTAAAGTGAATAGTGAAGTTGACTGCCACTTTTATAACATAACTCTTGACGTAGCTTTGTATCTCAAAACATTCTTTCATTCCTAGCAATAGTTTTATCTTCAAACACTTCCCATAGAAGCAAATCTTTGGCAGAAGGAAAAATGTAGTCTTGTACACCTTGTCGAGAAATATCTTACTGATTACTTAAATTATTTAGCGCATGCGCTTTACATCGCTTAAATCAACCAATGAATTGTAGAGTAACCTGTCTCTTAAACTTTACTAATTACTTGTTCTAAAACTTGAAATCAATTTATACTCGGCTTCCAATATAGTTAATTTTTTCTAGGCTTTCTAAGAGATGACAAACGTGAATAGTTTATAATTATTAATATTGTTAGAAGTGTATCTCAGAACGACTGGTATGGGTATTAACACTTTTATTGATGAGGAGAAAGCAACCTAAAGATGACCCAGGAAAGTCGAAATGTTGTTCTCTGCTTCCCAATAAAAGTGTCAATACACATACCAGCCGTTCTGAGATACATCTGTATTTCAAGTGGGTTTCTCGTCATTAAGAATTACTGTAAATGAGTATTTAGACATTTTATAGAATTCTGAGATCAACAAATATCCTATAACTAAACGTATAGCTTATTGTATTATCTTTATACAGGAAAACATGATTTAGTCTCAAGGAAAAACAACTTAGAACTGCTTTACTTAGAATTGTTTTTAACCCAATGTTTTATTTATATATGTATTCTAGATTTCAAGACAGTGTTCAATAAACGCATCACCCTTGCTTTATCTATAAATACACAAGGTGTAACTATAGTTACGTAAGCTGAACAAGTTTGTTGTTTTTTTATATCGCGCAAAGCTACACGAGGGCTATCTGCACTAGCCGTCCCTAATTTAGTAACATAAGACTAGAGGGAAGGTAGCTAGTCATCACTACCTACCGCCAACTCTTGGGCTACTCTTTTACCATCAAATAGTGGGATTGACTGTAACATTATAACGTACCCACGGCTGAAAGTACGAGCATGTTTGGTGTGACGGAGATTCGAACCCGCCACTCTCAGATTACGAATCGAGAGTCCTAACCACCTGGCCATGCCGAGTCACCGGAAGATATAATAGAAGCCGTATATAATATTTTGTTCAAGTAACATATAGTTTGACAAGGTTCATAAATATAAAAACAAAGTGTGTTAGTTTGCTTGTGTTAAGCACAAAGCTCAGCAGTGGGCTATTTGTGCTCCGCTTATCTCAGGTATTGAAACCCAATTTTTGGTAATGCAAATCTTCCTTCTTACCCCTTAGCCACTAAAAAGCTTGTAAAAACCAAAATCTCGCAGTTGAGTTTCATACTGTATTTCTTCAGTAAATTGCATTATGGATTTTAAAAGGAGTATCACCGATGTTTTCACAAAATGGTTCTTTACCTACATGATAAATAGTGCGTTAATAAATAGACTAAAACTTCCGCGGAAAAAATACTCTACGCCATAAGTTTCACATGAACAGTTGTGAAACTTTTTGGTATATCGGGATATAATTTACTGCATGTCATAATAAAGGGAATTAATTTTGGGAGATATAATTTATCGGATGTTCTTTACAGCTTTAACGTTTTTTCAATTATTAATGCTACACAAGTAGAATATTTGAATTATTTGAATGTCTAAGATATATCTACTGTGCTAGTTCGCTTATTTTCTAGTATTTTATACTAGAAATGAAAAAAATGGTATATTATATAAAAACATGTACTAAAAACGGCTTTAAAAAAACTATGAAAGACGACTTTTCGTAACATCTTTAATAAAATAACAATAACCCGGACAGAAAAGTAAAGTAATTTCAGGACTGCTACAAAAGAGGAGAGGACTGGCCAGGATTAAAACGAAAACTTTCTTGAATTTCTCTGCGTCTTTTCGTTCATCATATTATGACAAAAGATCGTGAAATAAAAGACGTACATTATATGAAGACATTTTTTTTAGTATAATCAAGCAATACGAGCTTACATTTTGTGATTAGCCTTAATGTCACTAACATCGTATCTTACTCTGCCCTCAAGGCTAACTACATAAAGACCAGTGACTACGGATTCACGGCAAAACTAAAAATTGCGAGTAACATGTATTAACCGGAAAGCATGATCATTTTAAGCTACAGTTACTTAGTGAGGCCCTGTCATAAAAATAAGTGGATTACTGATCGGAGAAAAAGGGAAAATAGAAAGAGAAAAATTGTAAAAGGATTTCACGGAGGAGGGGGGTAAATCTTATTTATACGTCATATATATACATACACACAAAATGCAACTTCGTAAGTCAATCTACTAAAGAGTGTTTATGTGATTTTCTTATAGCAAGCCACATCGGGCTATCTGCTGCGTCCACCGAGGGGAATGAAACCCCTGATTCTGGAGTTGCAAATCCGTAGACTTATCGCTGTACCAGCGGGGGACAATCTACTGAACAATATGAATCCTACAATAATTTTATTTTTTGTTTGAGTTATTTGTCAAAAATCCAATATCCGTACATTATTGTTCTTTCATCCGGAGGAGCTTTAAAATGCAACAGTCAATCCTATTATTCATTGCTACGGATTAGCCCAAGAGTTGGCGGTGGGTGGTGTTGATTACCTGCCTTTCCTTTAATCTATCACTTGAAAACAAGGAGCTGTTAGAGCATATATCCCTCAAGTAGCTTTAAAATAATAAAAAAGACAAACTATTTGTTTAATATGTGTGTAATGAGATTTTATATTATCTTTATGAAACATGTTAACTCGCGGTCTTCATAACTTGGAACATTCGTGAATATATTTCTAAACCGTAAGAATGAAAGCTAGTTATTTGGTATGCTGTTACCTTAGAAATAACTCTCGCGTAGCCGTAATACGTTGTGTTAGCATATAAAATGACAAACGTGCAACTAGTTGTTCTTTCGGTGCCGTATCTTCTCTAGAAATGTGTGTTTTACTGTTAGGGAGCACGACTACAACAAGTGGTTCAATGATAAGTCTGAAGTTTCACACCGCTAAAAAACGGGTTTCAGTACTCTTGGGGGGCACAGCACAGATAGCCTATCGAATAAATTTGTACTTAACAACAACACAAGATAAACAAAACGTTCCTAAGAGAGGGATTCTGATCTAAGTAACAAAAGAAGGGTGGTGATGATAGAGATTCTGATCTAAGTAACAAAAGAAGGGTGGTGATGGTAGAGATTCTGATCTAAGTAACAAAAGAAGGGTGGTGACGGTAGAGATTCTGATCTAAGTAACAAAAGAAAGGTGGTGATGGTAGATATTCTGATCTAAGTAACAAAAGAAGGGTGGTGACGGTAGAGATTCTGATCTAAGTAACAAAATAAAAAAGGTGATGGTAGAGATTCTGATCTAAGTAACAAAAGAAGGGTGGTGATGGTAGAGATTCTGATCTAAGTAACAAAAGAAAAGTGGTGATGGTAGAGATTCTAATCTAAGTAACGAAATAAAGGTCGTGATGGTAGAGATTCTGATCTAAATAACAAAAGAATGATGGTGATGGTAGAGATTCTGATCTAAGTAACAAAAGAAGGGTGGTGATGGTAGAGATTCTGATCTAAGTAACAAAATAAAGGAAGTGATGATAGAGATTCTGATCTAAGTAACAAAATAAAGGAGGTGATGGTAGAGATTCTGATCTAAGTAGCAAAAGAAAGGTGGTGATGGTAGAGATTCTGATCTAAGTAACAAAAAAGGGTGGTGATGGTAGAGATTCTGATCTAAGTAACAAAAAAAGGGTGGTGATGGTAGAGATTCTGATCTAAGTAACAAAAGAAGAGTGATGACAGTAGAGATTCTGATCTAAGTAACAAAAGAAAGGTGGTGACGGTAGAGATTCTGATCTAAGTAACAAAAGAAGGGTGGTGATGGTAGATATTCTGATCTAAGTAACAAAAGAAGGTTGGTGACGGTAGAGATTCTGATCTAAGTAACAAAAGAAAGGTGGTGATGGTAGATATTCTGATCTAAGTAACAAAAGAAGGGTGGTGACGGTAGAGATTCTGATCTAAGTAACAAAAGAAAGGTGGTGATGGTAGAGATTCTGATCTAAGTAACAAAAGAAGGGTGGTGATGGTAGAGATTCTGATCTAAGTAACAAAAAAGAAGGGTGGTGATGGTAGATATTCTGATCTAAGTAACAAAAAGAAGGGTGGTGATGGTAGATATTCTGATCTAAGTAACAAAAGAAAGGTGGTGATGGTAGATATTCTGATCTAAGTAACAAAAGAAGGGTAGTGACGGTAGAGATTCTGATCTAAGTAACAAAAAAAAGGTGGTGATGGTAGATATTCTGATCTAAGTAACAAAAGAAGGTTGGTGATGGTAGAGATTCTGATCTAAGTAACAAAAGAAGGGTGGTGATGGTAGAGATTCTGATCTAAGTAACAAAAGAAGGGTGGTGATGGTAGAGATTCTGATCTAAGTAACAAAATAAAGGTGGTGATGGTAGAGATTCTGATCTAAGTAACAAAAGAAAGGTGGTGATGGTAGAGATTCTGATCTAAGTAACAAAAGAAAGGTGGTGATGGTAGAGATTCTGATCTAAGTAACAAAAGAAAGTGGTGATGGTAGAGATTCTGATCTAAGTAACAAAAGAAGGGTGGTGATGGTAGAGATTCTGATCAAAGTAACAAAAGAAGGGTGGTGATGGTAGAGATTCTGATCTAAGTAACAAAAGAAAGGTGGTGATGGTAGAGATTCTGATCTAAGTAACAAAAGAAGGGTGGTGATGGTAGATATTCTGATCTAAGTAACAAAAGAAGGGTGGTGACGGTAGAGATTCTGATCTAAGTAACAAAAGAAAGGTGGTGATGGTAGATATTCTGATCTAAGTAACAAAAGAAGGGTGGTGATGGTAGAGATTCTGATCTAAGTAACAAAAGAAGGGTGGTGATGGTAGAGATTCTGATCTAAGTAAAAAAGAAAGGTGGTGACGGTAGAGATTCTGATCTAAGTAACAAAATAAAGGTGGTGATGGTAGAGATTCTGATCTAAGTAACAAAAGAATGATGGTGATGGTAGAGATTCTGATCTAAGTAACAAAAGAAGGGTGGTGATGGTAGAGATTCTGATCTAAGTAACAAAAGAAAGGTGGTGATGGTAGAGATTCTGATCTAAGTAACAAAAGAAAGGTGGTGATGGTAGATATTCTGATCTAAGTAACAAAAGAAGGGTGGTGATGGTAGAGATTCTGATCTAAGTAACAAAAAAGAAGGGTGGTGATGGTAGAGATTCTGATCTAAGTAACAAAAAAGGGTGGTGATGGTAGAGATTCTGATCTAAGTAACAAAAGAAGGGTGGTGATGGTAGATATTCTGATCTAAGTAACAAAAGAAGGGTGGTGATGGTAGAGATTCTGATCTAAGTAACAAAAGAAGGGTGGTGATGGTAGATATTCTGATCTAAGTAACAAAAGAAGGGTGGTGATGGTAGAGATTCTGATCTAAGTAACAAAAGAAAGGTGGTGATGGTAGAGATTCTGATCTAAGTAACAAAAGAAAGGTGGTGATGGTAGAGATTCTGATCTAAGTAACAAAATAAAAGGAGGTGATGGTAGAGATTCTGATCTAAGTAACAAAAGAAGGGTGGTGATGGTAGAGATTCTGATCTAAGTAACAAAAGAAAGGTGGTGATGGTAGAGATTCTGATCTAAGTAACAAAAGAAGGGTGGTGATGGTAGAGATTCTGATCTAAGTAACAAAAAAAAGGGTGGTGATGGTAGAGATTCTGATCTAAGTAACAAAAAAAGGGTGGTGATGGTAGAGATTCTGATCTAAGTAACAAAAGAAGGGTGGTGACAGTAGAGATTCTGATCTAAGTAACAAAAGAAAGGTGGTGACGGTAGAGATTCTGATCTAAGTAACAAAAGAAGGGTGGTGATGGTAGAGATTCTGATCTAAGTAACAAAAGAAAGGTGGTGATGGTAGAGATTCTGATCTAAGTAACAAAAAGAAAGGTGGTGATGGTAGATATTCTGATCTAAGTAACAAAAGAAGGGTGGTGATGGTAGAGATTCTGATCTAAGTAACAAAAGAAAGGTGGTGATGGTAGAGATTCTGATCTAAGTAACAAAAGAAGGGTGGTGATGGTAGAGATTCTGATCTAAGTAACAAAAGAAGGGTGGTGATGGTAGAGATTCTGATCTAAGTAACAAAAGAAGGGTGGTGATGGTAGAGATTCTGATCTAAGTAACAAAAGAAGGGTGGTGACGGTAGAGATTCTGATCTAAGTAACAAAAAAAAGGTGGTGATGGTAGATATTCTGATCTAAGTAACAAAAGAAGGGTGGTGGCGGTAGAGATTCTGATCTAAGTAACAAAATAAAAAAGGTGATGGTAGAGATTCTGATCTAAGTAACAAAGAAGGGTGGTGATGGTAGAGATTCTGATCTAAGTAACAAAAGAAAGGTGGTGATGGTAGAGATTCTGATCTAAGTAAAAAAAAGAAGGGTGGTGACGGTAGAGATTCTGATCTAAGTAACAAAAGAAAGGTGGTGATGGTAGATATTCTGATCTAAGTAACAAAAGAAAAGTGGTGATGGTAGAGATTCTGATCTAAGTAACAAAAGAAGGGTGGTGATGGTAGAGATTCTGATCTAAGTAACAAAAGAAGGGTGGTGACAGTAGAGATTCTGATCTAAGTAACAAAAGAAAGGTGGTGACGGTAGAGATTCTGATCTAAGTAACAAAAGAAGGGTGGTGATGGTAGATATTCTGATCTAAGTAACAAAAGAAGGGTGGTGACGGTAGAGATTCTGATCTAAGTAACAAAAGAAAGGTGGTGATGGTAGATATTCTGATCTAAGTAACAAAAGAAGGGTGGTGACGGTAGAGATTCTGATCTAAGTAACAAAAGAAAGGTGGTGATGGTAGAGATTCTGATCTAAGTAACAAAAGAAAGGTGGTGACGGT
The DNA here is from genome assembly GCF_004210375.1 of Tachypleus tridentatus. Taxonomy (NCBI): domain Eukaryota; kingdom Metazoa; phylum Arthropoda; class Merostomata; order Xiphosura; family Limulidae; genus Tachypleus; species Tachypleus tridentatus. The sequence continues at coordinate 22,145,045 of NC_134826.1, forward strand.
AGAGATTCTGATCTAAGTAACAAAAGAAAGGTGGTGATGGTAGAGATTCTGATCTAAGTAACAAAAGAATGATGGTGATGGTAGAGATTCTGATCTAAGTAACAAAAGAAAGGTGGTGATGGTAGAGATTCTGATCTAAGTAACAAAAGAAAGGTGGTGATGGTAGAGATTCTGATCTAAGTAACAAAAGAAAGGTGGTGATGGTAGAGATTCTGATCTAAGTAACAAAAGAAGGGTGGTGATGGTAGAGATTCTGATCTAAGTAACAAAAGAAGGGTGGTGATGGTAGAGATTCTGATCTAAGTAACAAAAAAGAAAGGTGGTGATGGTAGAGATTCTGATCTAAGTAACAAAAAAGAAAGGTGGTGATGGTAGAGATTCTGATCTAAGTAACAAAAGAAGGGTGGTGATGGTAGAGATTCTGATCTAAGTAACAAAAGAAGGGTGGTGATGGTATATATTCTGATCTAAGTAACAAAAAGAAGGGTGGTGACGGTAGAGATTCTGATCTAAGTAACAAAAGAAAGGTGGTGATGGTAGAGATTCTGATCTAAGTAACAAAAGAAGGGTGGTGATGGTAGAGATTCTGATCTAAGTAACAAAAGAAAGGTGGTGATGGTAGAGATTCTGATCTAAGTAACAAAAGAAGGGTGGTGATGGTAGAGATTCTGATCTAAGTAACAAAAGAAAGGTGGTGATGGTAGATATTCTGATCTAAGTAACAAAATAAAGGTGGTGATGGTAGATATTCTGATCTAAGTAACAAAAGAAGGGTGGTGATGGTAGAGATTCTGATCTAAGTAACAAAAGAAGGGTGGTGACGGTAGAGATTCTGATCTAAGTAACAAAAGAGAAAGGAGGTGATGGTAGAGATTCTGATCTAAGTAACAAAAGAAAGGGTGGTGATGGTAGAGATTCTGATCTAAGTAACAAAAGAAAGGTGGTGATGGTAGATATTCTGATCTAAGTAACAAAAGAAGGGTGGTGATGGTAGAGATTCTGATCTAAGTAACAAAAAGAAGGTGGTGATGGTAGAGATTCTGATCTAAGTAACAAAAGAAGGGTGGTGATGGTAGAGATTCTGATCTAAGTAACAAAAGAAGGGTGGTGATGGTAGAGATTCTGATCTAAGTAACAAAAGAAGGGTGGTGATGGTAGAGATTCTGATCTAAGTAACAAAAGAAAGGTGGTGATGGTAGATATTCTGATCTAAGTAACAAAAGAAGGTGGTGATGGTAGAGATTCTGATCTAAGTAACAAAAGAAAGGTGGTGATGGTAGAGATTCTGATCTAAGTAACAAAAGAAGGGTGGTGATGGTAGAGATTCTGATCTAAGTAACAAAAGAAAGGTGGTGATGGTAGAGATTCTGATCTAAGTAACAAAAAGAAGGGTGGTGATGGTAGAGATTCTGATCTAAGTAACAAAAGAAGGGTGGTGATGGTAGATATTCTGATCTAAGTAACAAAAGAAGGTTGGTGATGGTAGAGATTCTGATCTAAGTAACAAAAAAGAATGGTGGTGATGGTAGAGATTCTGATCTAAGTAACAAAAAAAGGTGGTGATGGTAGAGATTCTGATCTAAGTAACAAAATAAGAAAGGAGGTGATGGTAGAGATTCTGATCTAAGTAACAAAAGAAAGGTGGTGATGGTAGAGATTCTGATCTAAGTAACAAAAGAAGGGTGGTGATGGTAGATATTCTGATCTAAGTAACAAAAGAAGGGTGGTGACGGTAGAGATTCTGATCTAAGTAACAAAATAAAGGTGGTGATGGTAGAGATTCTGATCTAAGTAACAAAAGAAAGGTGGTGATGGTAGAGATTCTGATCTAAGTAACAAAAAAGAAGGGTGGTGATGGTAGAGATTCTGATCTAAGTAACAAAAGAAGGGTGGTGATGGTAGATATTCTGATCTAAGTAACAAAAGAAGGGTGGTGATGGTAGATATTCTGATCTAAGTAACAAAAAAAGAAGGGTGGTGATGGTAGAGATTCTGATCTAAGTAACAAAAGAAGGGTGGTGATGGTAGAGATTCTGATCTAAGTAACAAAAGAAGGGTGGTGATGGTAGAGATTCTGATCTAAGTAACAAAAGAAGGGTGGTGATGGTAGATATTCTGATCTAAGTAACAAAAGAAGGGAAGTGACGGTAGAGATTCTGATCTAAGTAACAAAAAAAGGTGGTGATGGTAGATATTCTGATCTAAGTAACAAAAGAAGGGTGGTGACGGTAGAGATTCTGATCTAAGTAACAAAAGAAAGGAGGTGATGGTAGAGATTCTGATCTAAGTAACAAAGAAGGGTGGTGATGGTAGAGATTCTGATCTAAGTAACAAAAGAAAGGTGGTGATGGTAGAGATTCTGATCTAAGTAACAAAAGAAGGGTGGTGACGGTAGAGATTCTGATCTAAGTAACAAAAGAAAGGTGGTGATGGTAGATATTCTGATCTAAGTAACAAAAGAAAAGTGGTGATGGTAGAGATTCTGATCTAAGTAACAAAAAAAGGGTGGTGATGGTAGAGATTCTGATCTAAGTAACAAAAGAAGGGTGGTGACGGTAGAGATTCTGATCTAAGTAACAAAAGAAAGGTGGTGACGGTAGAGATTCTGATCTAAGTAACAAAAGAAGGGTGGTGATGGTAGAGATTCTGATCTAAGTAACAAAAGAAGGGTGGTGACGGTAGAGATTCTGATCTAAGTAACAAAAGAAAAGGTGGTGATGGTAGATATTCTGATCTAAGTAACAAAAGAAGGGTGGTGACGGTAGAGATTCTGATCTAAGTAACAAAATAAAGGAGGTGATGGTAGAGATTCTGATCTAAGTAACAAAAGAAGGGTGGTGATGGTAGAGATTCTGATCTAAGTAACAAAAGAAAGGTGGTGATGGTAGAGATTCTGATCTAAGTAACAAAAGAAGGGTGGTGATGGTAGAGATTCTGATCTAAGTAACAAAAGAAGGGTGGTGATGGTAGATATTCTGATCTAAGTAACAAAAGAAGGGTGGTGATGGTAGAGATTCTGATCTAAGTAACAAAAGAAAGGTGGTGATGGTAGATATTCTGATCTAAGTAACAAAAGAAGGGTGGTGACGGTAGAGATTCTGATCTAAGTAACAAAAGAAGGGTGGTGATGGTAGAGATTCTGATCTAAGTAACAAAAGAAGGGTGGTGATGGTAGAGATTCTGATCTAAGTAACAAAAGAAAGGTGGTGATGGTAGAGATTCTGATCTAAGTAACAAAAGAAAGGTGGTGACGGTAGAGATTCTGATCTAAGTAACAAAAGAAAGGTGGTGATGGTAGATATTCTGATCTAAGTAACAAAAGAAAAGTGGTGATGGTAGAGATTCTGATCTAAGTAACAAAAGAAGGGTGGTGATGGTAGAGATTCTGATCTAAGTAACAAAAGAAGGGTGGTGACGGTAGAGATTCTGATCTAAGTAACAAAAGAAAGGTGGTGATGGTAGAGATTCTGATCTAAGTAACAAAAGAAGGGTGGTGATGGTAGAGATTCTGATCTAAGTAACAAAAGAAGGGTGGTGACGGTAGAGATTCTGATCTAAGTAACAAAAGAAAGGTGGTGATGGTAGATATTCTGATCTAAGTAACAAAACAAGGGTGGTGACGGTAGAGATTCTGATCTAAGTAACAAAAGAAGGGTGGTGATGGTAGAGATTCTGATCTAAGTAACAAAAGAAAGGTGGTGACGGTAGAGATTCTGATCTAAGTAACAAAAGAAAGGTGGTGATGGTAGAGATTCTGATCTAAGTAACAAAAGAAAGGTGGTGATGGTAGAGATTCTGATCTAAGTAACAAAAGAAGGGTGGTGATGGTAGAGATTCTGATCTAAGTAAGAAAAGAAAGGTGGGGACGGTAGAGATTCTGATCTAAGTAACAAAAGAAAGGTGGTGATGGTAGATATTCTGATCTAAGTAACAAAAGAAGGGTGGTGATGGTAGAGATTCTGATCTAAGTAACAAAAGAAGGGTGGTGATGGTAGAGATTCTGATCTAAGTAACAAAAAAAGAAGGGTGGTGATGGTAGAGATTCTGATCTAAGTAACAAAAGAAGGGTGGTGATGGTAGAGATTCTGATCTAAGTAACAAAAGAAGGGTGGTGATGGTAGAGATTCTGATCTAAGTAACAAAAGAAGGGTGGTGATGGTATATATTCTGATCTAAGTAACAAAAGAAGGGTGGTGACGGTAGAGATTCTGATCTAAGTAACAAAAGAAAGGTGGTGATGGTAGAGATTCTGATCTAAGTAACAAAAGAAGGGTGGTGATGGTAGAGATTCTGATCTAAGTAACAAAATAAAGGTGGTGATGGTAGAGATTCTGATCTAAGTAACAAAAAAGAAGGTGGTGATGGTAGAGATTCTGATCTAAGTAAAAAAAGGTGATGGTAGTAGATTCTGATCTAAGTAACAAAAGAAGGGTGGTGATGGTAGAGATTCTGATCTAAGTAACAAAAGAAGGTGGTGATGGTAGAGATTCTGATCTAAGTAACAAAAGAAAGGTGGTGATGGTAGAGATTCTGATCTAAGTAACAAAAAGAAAGGTGGTGATGGTAGAGATTCTGATCTAAGTAACAAAAGAAAGGTGGTGATGGTAGAGATTCTGATCTAAGTAACAAAAGAAAGGTGGTGATGGTAGATATTCTGATCTAAGTAACAAAAGAAGGGTGGTGATGGTAGAGATTCTGATCTAAGTAACAAAAATAGGGTGGTGACAGTAGAGATTCTGATCTAAGTAACAAAAGAAGGGTGGTGATGGTAGAGATTCTGATCTAAGTAACAAAAGAAGGGTGGTGATGGTAGAGATTCTGATCTAAGTAACAAAAGAAGGGTGGTGATGGTAGAGATTCTGATCTAAGTAACAAAAGAAGGGTGGTGATGGTAGATATTCTGATCTAAGTAACAAAAAGAAGGTGGTGATGGTAGAGATTCTGATCTAAGTAACAAAAGAAAGGTGGTGATGGTAGAGATTCTGATCTAAGTAACAAAATAAAGGGTGGTGATGGTAGAGATTCTGATCTAAGTAACAAAATAAAGGAGGTGATGGTAGAGATTCTGATCTAAGTAACAAAAGAAGGGTGGTGATGGTAGAGATTCTGATCTAAGTAACAAAAGAAGGGTGGTGATGGTAGATATTCTGATCTAAGTAACAAAAGAAGGTTGGTGATGGTAGAGATTCTGATCTAAGTAAGAAAAGAATGGTGGTGATGGTAGAGATTCTGATCTAAGTAAACAAAAAAGGGTGGTGATGGTAGAGATTCTGATCTAAGTAACAAAATAAAGGGTGGTGATGGTAGAGATTCTGATCTAAGTAACAAAAGAAGGGTGGTGATGGTAGAGATTCTGATCTAAGTAACAAAAGAAGGGTGGTGATGGTATATATTCTGATCTAAGTAACAAAGAAAGGTGGTGATGGTAGAGATTCTGATCTAAGTAACAAAATAAAGGTGGTGATGGTAGAGATTCTGATCTAAGTAACAAAGGAATGGTGGTGATGGTAGAGATTCTGATCTAAGTAACAAAAGAAGGGTGGTGATGGTAGAGATTCTGATCTAAGTAACAAAAGAAGGGTGGTGATGGTAGATATTCTGATCTAAGTAACAAAAGAAGGGTGGTGATGGTAGATATTCTGATCTAAGTAACAAAAAGAAGGGTGGTGATGGTAGAGATTCTGATCTAAGTAACAAAAGAAGGGTGGTGATGGTAGAGATTCTGATCTAAGTAACAAAAGAAGGGTGGTGATGGTAGAGATTCTGATCTAAGTAACAAAAGAAAGGTGGTGATGGTAGATATTCTGATCTAAGTAACAAAAGAAGGTGGTGACGGTAGAGATTCTGATCTAAGTAACAAAAAAAAGGTGGTGATGGTAGAGATTCTGATCTAAGTAACAAAAGAAGGGTGGTGACGGTAGAGATTCTGATCTAAGTAACAAAAGAAAGGTGGTGATGGTAGAGATTCTGATCTAAGTAACAAAAGAAAGGTGGTGATGGTAGAGATTCTGATCTAAGTAACAAAAGAAAGGTGGTGATGGTAGAGATTCTGATCTAAGTAACAAAAGAAGGGTGGTGATGGTAGAGATTCTGATCTAAGTAACAAAAGAAAGGTGGTGATGGTAGAGATTCTGATCTAAGTAACAAAAAAAGAAGGGTGGTGATGGTAGAGATTCTGATCTAAGTAACAAAAGAAGGGTGGTGATGGTAGAGATTCTGATCTAAGTAACAAAAGAAAGGGTGGTGATGGTAGAGATTCTGATCTAAGTAACAAAAGAAAGGTGGTGACGGTAGAGATTCTGATCTAAGTAACAAAAGAAAGGTGGTGATGGTAGAGATTCTGATCTAAGTAACAAAAGAAAGGTGGTGATGGTAGAGATTCTGATCTAAGTAACAAAAGAAGGGTGGTGATGGTAGAGATTCTGATCTAAGTAACAAAAGAAGGGTGGTGATGGTAGAGATTCTGATCTAAGTAACAAAAGAAGGGTGGTGATGGTAGAGATTCTGATCTAAGTAACAAAAGAAGGGTGGTGATGGTATATATTCTGATCTAAGTAACAAAAAAGAAGGGTGGTGACGGTAGAGATTCTGATCTAAGTAACAAAAAGAAAGGTCGTGATGGTAGAGATTCTGATCTAAGTAACAAATAAAGGGTGGTGATGGTAGAGATTCTGATCTAAGTAACAAAATAAAGGAGTTGATGGTAGAGATTCTGATCTAAGTAACAAAAGAAGGGTGGTGATGGTAGAGATTCTGATCTAAGTAACAAAAGAAGGGTGGTGATGGTAGATATTCTGATCTAAGTAACAAAAGAAGGTTGGTGATGGTAGAGATTCTGATCTAAGTAAGAAAAGAATGGTGGTGATGGTAGAGATTCTGATCTAAATAACAAAAGAAAGGGTGGTGATGGCAGAGATTATGATCTAAGTAACAAAATAAAGGAGGTGATGGTAGAGATTCTGATCTAAGTAACAAAAGAAGAGTGGTGATGGTAGAGATTCTGATCTAAGTAACAAAAGAAGGGTGGTGATGGTAGATATTCTGATCTAAGTAACAAAAGAAGGGTGGTGACGGTAGAGATTCTGATCTAAGTAACGAAATAAAGGTCGTGATGGTAGAGATTCTGATCTAAGTAACAAAAGAATGGTGGTGATGGTAGAGATTCTGATCTAAGTAACAAAAGAAGGGTGGTGATGGTAGAGATTCTGATCTAAGTAACAAAAGAAGGGTGGTGATGGTAGATATTCTGATCTAAGTAACAAAAGAAGGGTGGTGATGGTAGATATTCTGATCTAAGTAACAAAAGAAGGGTGGTGATGGTAGAGATTCTGATCTAAGTAACAAAAGAAGGGTGGTGATGGTAGAGATTCTGATCTAAATAACAAAAGAAGGGTGGTGATGGTAGAGATTCTGATCTAAGTAACAAAAGAAGGGTGGTGATGGTAGATATTCTGATCTAAGTAACAAAATAAAGGAGGTGATAGTAGAGATTCTGATCTAAGTAACAAAAGAAGGGTGGTGATGGTAGAGATTCTGATCTAAGTAACAAAAAAGAAAGGTGGTGATGGTAGAGATTCTGATCTAAGTAACAAAAGAAGGGTGGTGACGGTAGAGATTCTGATCTAAGTAACAAAAGAAAGGTGGTGATGGTAGATATTCTGATCTAAGTAACAAAAGAAAGGTGGTGATGGTAGAGATTCTGATCTAAGTAACAAAAGAAGGGTGGTGATGGTAGAGATTCTGATCTAAGTAACAAAAGAAAGGTGGTGATGGTAGAGATTCTGATCTAAGTAACAAAAGAAAGGTGGTGATGGTAGAGATTCTGATCTAAGTAACAAAAGAAAGGTGGGGATGGTAGAGATTCTGATCTAAGTAACAAAAGAAAGGTGGTGATGGTAGATATTCTGATCTAAGTAACAAAAGAAGGGTGGTGATGGTAGAGATTCTGATCTAAGTAACAAAAAAAGGGTGGTGATGGTAGAGATTCTGATCTAAGTAACAAAAAAGAAGGGTGGTGATGGTAGAGATTCTGATCTAAGTAACAAAAGAAGGGTGGTGATGGTAGAGATTCTGATCTAAGTAACAAAAGAAGGGTGGTGATGGTAGAGATTCTGATCTAAGTAACAAAAGAAGGGTGGTGATGGTAGAGATTCTGATCTAAGTAACAAAAGAAGGGTGGTGACGGTAGAGATTCTGATCTAAGTAACAAAAGAAAGGTGGTGATGGTAGAGATTCTGATCTAAGTAACAAATAAAGGGTGGTGATGGTAGAGATTCTGATCTAAGTAACAAAATAAAGGAGTGGTGATGGTAGAGATTCTGATCTAAGTAACAAAAGAAGGGTGGTGATGGTAGAGATTCTGATCTAAGTAACAAAAGAAGGGTGGTGATGGTAGATATTCTGATCTAAGTAACAAAAGAAGGTTAGTGATGGTAGAGATTCTGATCTAAGTAAGAAAAGAATGGTGGTGATGGTAGAGATTCTGATCTAAGTAACAAAAGAAGGGTGGTGAAGAATTATGATCTAAGTAACAAAATAAAGGAGGTGATGGTAGAGATTCTGATCTAAGTAACAACAAAGTGGTGATGGTAGAGATTCTGATCTAAGTAACAAAAGAAGGTGGTGATGGTATATATTCTGATCTATGTAACAAAAGAAGGGTGGTGACGGTAGAGATTCTGATCTAAGTAACAAAAGAAGGGTGGTGATGGTAGATATTCTGATCTCAGTAACAAAAGAAGGGATGTGACGGTAGAGATTCTGATCTAAGTAACAAAAGAAAGGTGGTGATGGTAGATATTCTGATCTAAGTAACAAAAAGAATTGGTGATGGTAGAGATTCTGATCTAAGTAACAAAATAAAGGAGGTGATGGTAGAGATTCTGATCTAAGTAACAAAGAAAAGTGGTGATGGTAAAGATTCTGATCTAAGTAACGAAATAAAGGTCGTGATGGTAGAGATTCTGATCTAAGTAACAAAAGAAGGGTGGTGACGGTAGAGATTCTGATCTAAGTAACAAAAGAAAGGTGGTGATGGTAGATATTCTGATCTAAGTAACAAAAGAAAAGTGGTGATGGTAGAGATTCTGATCTAAGTAACAAAATAAGGGTGGTGACAGTAGAGATTCTGATCTAAGTAACAAAAGAAAGGTGGTGACGGTAGAGATTCTGATCTAAGTAACAAAATAAAGGTGGTGATGGTAGAGATTCTGATCTAAGTAACAAAAGAAAGGTGGTGATGGTAGAGATTCTGATCTAAGTAACAAAAGAAGGGTGGTGATGGTAGAGATTCTGATCTAAGTAACAAAAGAAGGGTGGTGATGGTAGAGATTCTGATCTAAGTAACAAAAGAAGGGTGGTGATGGTAGAGATTCTGATCTAAGTAACAAAAGAAGGGTGGTAATGGTATATATTCTGATCTAAGTAACAAAAGAAGGGTGGTGACGGTAGAGATTCTGATCTAAGTAACGAAATAAAGGTCGTGATGGTAGAGATTCTGATCTAAGTAACAAATAAAGGGTGGTGATGGTAGAGATTCTGATCTAAGTAACAAAATAAAGGAGTTGATGGTAGAGATTCTGATCTAAGTAACAAAAGAAGGGTGGTGATGGTAGAGATTCTGATCTAAGTAACAAAAGAAGGGTGGTGATGGTAGATATTCTGATCTAAGTAACAAAAGAAGGTTGGTGATGGTAGAGATTCTGATCTAAGTAAGAAAAGAATGGTGGTGATGGTAGAGATTCTGATCTAAATAACAAAAGAAGGGTGGTGATGGCAGAGATTATGATCTAAGTAACAAAATAAAGGAGGTGATGGTAGAGATTCTGATCTAAGTAACAAAAGAAGAGTGGTGATGGTAGAGATTCTGATCTAAGTAACAAAAGAAGGGTGGTGATGGTATATATTCTGATCTAAGTAACAAAAGAAGGGTGGTGACGGTAGAGATTCTGATCTAAGTAACGAAATAAAGGTCGTGATGGTAGAGATTCTGATCTAAGTAACAAAAGAATGGTGGTGATGGTAGAGATTCTGATCTAAGTAACAAAAGAAGGGTGGTGATGGTAGAGATTCTGATCTAAGTAACAAAAGAAGGGTGGTGATGGTAGATATTCTGATCTAAGTAACAAAAGAAGGGTGGTGATGGTAGATATTCTGATCTAAGTAACAAAAGAAGGGTGGTGACGGTAGAGATTCTGATCTAAGAAACAAAAGAAGGGTAGTGATGGTAGAGATTCTGATCTAAATAACAAAAGAAGGGTGGTGATGGTAGAGATTCTGATCTAAGTAACAAAAGAAGGGTGGTGATGGTAGATATTCTGATCTAAGTAACAAAATAAAGGAGGTGATGGTAGAGATTCTGATCTAAGTAACAAAGAAAGGTGGTGATGGTAAAGATTCTGATCTAAGTAACGAAATAAAGGTCGTGATGGTAGAGATTCTGATCTAAGTAACAAAAGAAGGGTGGTGACGGTAGAGATTCTGATCTAAGTAACAAAAGAAAGGTGGTGATGGTAGATATTCTGATCTAAGTAACAAAAGAAAAGTGGTGATGGTAGAGATTCTGATCTAAGTAACAAAAGAAGGGTGGTGATGGTAGAGATTCTGATCTAAGTAACAAAAGAAAGGTGGTGACGGTAGAGATTCTGATCTAAGTAACAAAATAAAGGAGGTGATGGTAGAGATTCTGATCTAAGTAACAAAAGAAAGGTGGGGACGGTAGAGATTCTGATCTAAGTAACAAAAGAAAGGTGGTGATGGTAGATATTCTGATCTAAGTAACAAAAGAAGGGTGGTGATGGTAGAGATTCTGATCTAAGTAACAAAAATAGGGTGGTGACAGTAGAGATTCTGATCTAAGTAACAAAAGAAGGGTGGTGATGGTAGATTCTGATCTAAGTAACAAAGAAGGGTGGTGATGGTAGAGATTCTGATCTAAGTAACAAAAGAAGGGTGGTGATGGTAGAGATTCTGATCTAAGTAACAAAAGAAGGGTGGTAATGGTATATATTCTGATCTAAGTAACAAAAGAAGGGTGGTGACGGTAGAGATTCTGATCTAAGTAACGAAATAAAGGTCGTGATGGTAGAGATTCTGATCTAAGTAACAAATAAAGGGTGGTGATGGTAGAGATTCTGATCTAAGTAACAAAATAAAGGAGGTGATGGTAGAGATTCTGATCTAAGTAACAAAAAAAGAAGGGTGGTGATGGTAGAGATTCTGATCTAAGTAACAAAAAAGATGGTAGATATTCTGATCAAGTGGTGAGTGGTAGAGATTCTGATCTAAGTAAGAAAAAGAAAGGTGGTGATGGTAGAGATTCTGATCTAAATAACAAAAGAAGGGTGGTGATGGTAGAGATTCTGATCTAAGTAACAAAAGAAAAGGAGGTGATGGTAGAGATTCTGATCTAAGTAACAAAAGAAAGAGTGGTGATGGTAGAGATTCTGATCTAAGTAACAAAAAAGGTGGTGATGGTATATATTCTGATCTAAGTAACAAAAGAAGGGTGGTGACGGTAGAGATTCTGATCTAAGTAACGAAATAAAGGTCGTGATGGTAGAGATTCTGATCTAAGTAACAAAGGAATGGTGGTGATGGTAGAGATTCTGATCTAAGTAACAAAAGAAGGGTGGTGATGGTAGAGATTCTGATCTAAGTAACAAAAGAAGGGTGGTGATGGTAGATATTCTGATCTAAGTAACAAAAGAAGGGTGGTGATGGTAGATATTCTGATCTAAGTAACAAAAGAAGGGTGGTGACGGTAGAGATTCTGATCTAACAAACAAAGAAGGGTGGTGATGGTAGAGATTCTGATCTAAGTAACAAAAGAAGAAGGTGGTGATGGTAGAGATTCTGATCTAAGTAACAAAAGAAGGGTGGTGATGGTAGATATTCTGATCTAAGTAACAAAAGAAGGGTGGTGACGGTAGAATTCTGATCTAAGTAACAAAAGAAGGGTGGTGATGGTAGAGATTCTGATCTAAGTAACAAAAGAAGGGTGGTGACGGTAAATTCTGATCTAAGTAACAAAATGGTGATGGTAGAGATTCTGATCTAAGTAACAAAAGAAGGGTGGTGATGGTAGAGATTCTGATCTAACGAAATAAAGGTCGTGATGGTAGAGATTCTGATCTAAGTAACAAAAGAAGGTGGTGATGGTAGAGATTCTGATCTAAGTAACAAAAGAGGTGGTGATGGTAGATATTCTGATCTAAGTAACAAAAGAATGGTGGTGATGGTAGAGATTCTGATCTAAGTAACAAAAGAAGGGTGGTGATGGTAGAGATTCTGATCTAAGTAACAAAAGAAAAGGTGGTGATGGTAGATATTCTGATCTAAGTAACAAAAGAAGGGTGGTGATGGTAGATATTCTGATCTAAGTAACAAAAGAAGTGACGGTAGAGATTCTGATCTAAGTAACAAGTAACAAAAAGGTGGTGATGGTAGATTCTGATCTAAGTAACAAGAAAGGTGGTTGGTAGAATTCAAGATCTAATAACAAAAGTGGTGATGGTAGAAACAAAGAAAGGTGGTGATGGTAGAGATTCTGATCTAAGTAACAAAAGAAAGGTGGTGATGGTAGAGATTCTGATCTAAGTAACAAAAGAAAGGTGGTGATGGTAGAGATTCTGATCTAAGTAACAAAAAGAAGGTGGTGGTGGTGGTAGAGATTCTGATCTAAGTAACAAAAGAAGGGTGGTGATGGTAGAGATTCTGATCTAAGTAACAAAAGAAGGGTGGTGATGGTAGAGATTCTGATCTAAGTAACAAAAGAAGGGTGGTGATGGTAGAGATTCTGATCTAAGTAACAAAAGAAGGGTGGTGATGGTAGAGATTCTGATCTAAGTAACAAAAGAAGGGTGGTGATGGTAGAGATTCTGATCTAAGTAACAAAGAAAAGAAGTGATGGTAGATATTCTGATCTAAGTAACAAAAGAAAAGTGGTGACGGTAGAGATTCTGATCTAAGTAACAAAAGAAAGGTGGTGATGGTAGAGATTCTGATCTAAGTAACAAAAGAAGGGTGGTGATGGTAGAGATTCTGATCTAAGTAACAAAAGAAAGGTGGTGATGGTAGAGATTCTGATCTAAGTAACAAAAGAAGAAGGTGGTGACGGTAGAGATTCTGATCTAAGTAACAAAAGAAAGGTGGTGATGGTAGAGATTCTGATCTAAGTAACAAAAGAAGGGTGGTGATGGTAGAGATTCTGATCTAAGTAACAAAAAAGAAAGGTGGTGATGGTAGAGATTCTGATCTAAGTAACAAAAGAAGGGTGGTGATGGTAGAGATTCTGATCTAAGTAACGAAAAAAGAAGGGTGGTGACGGTAGAGATTCTGATCTAAGTAACAAAAAGAAAGGTGGTGATGGTAGAGATTCTGATCTAAGTAACAAAAGAAAGGTGGTGATGGTAGAGATTCTGATCTAAGTAACAAAAGAAAGGTGGTGATGGTAGAGATTCTGATCTAAGTAACAAAAGAAGGGTGGTGACGGTGGTGAGGGTGGTGACGGTAGAGATTCTGATCTAAGTAACAAAAAAGAAAGGTGGTGATGGTGATGGAGATATTCTGATCTAAGTAACAAAAGAAGGGTGGTGATGGTAGAGATTCTGATCTAAGTAACAAAAAAAAGGTGGTGATGGTAGAGATTCTGATCTAAGTAACAAAAGAAGGGTGGTGATGGTAGAGATTCTGATCTAAGTAACAAAAGAAGGGTGGTGATGGTAGAGATTCTGATCTAAGTAACAAAAGAAGGGTGGTGATGGTAGAGATTCTGATCTAAGTAACAAAATAAAGAGGTGATGGTAGAGATTCTGATCTAATAACAAAGGTATGGTGAGATTCTGATCTAAGTAACAAAAGAAAGGGTGGTGATGGTAGAGATTCTGATCTAAGTAACAAAAAGGGTGGTGATGGTAGAGATTCTGATCTAAGTAACAAAAAAAGAAGGGTGGTGATGGTAGAGATTCTGATCTAAGTAACAAAAGAAAAAGAGTGGTGATGGTAGAGATTCTGATCTAAGCAAACAGAATTCTGATCTAAGTAACAAAAAGTGGGTGATGGTAGAGATTCTGATCTAAGTAACAAAAAAAGGTGGTGATGGTAGAGATTCTGATCTAAGTAACAAAAGAAGGGTGGTGATGGTAGAGATTCTGATCTAAGTAACAAAAGAAGGGTGGTGATGGTAGATATTCTGATCTAAGTAACAAAAGAAAGGTGGTGATGGTAGAGATTCTGATCTAAGTAACAAAGAAGAGGTGGTGATGGTAGAGATTCTGATCTAAGTAACAAAAGAAAGGGTGGTGATGGTAGAGATTCTGATCTAAGTAACAAAAGAAAGGTGGTGATGGTAGAGATTCTGATCTAAGTAACAAAAGAAGGGTGGTGATGGTAGAGATTCTGATCTAAGTAACAAAAAAGAAGGGTGGTGATGGTAGAGATTCTGATCTAAGTAACAAAAGAAGGGTGGTGATGGTAGAGATTCTGATCTAAGTAACAAAAAAAGAAGGTGGTGATGGTAGAGATTCTGATCTAAGTAACAAAAGAAGGGTGGTGATGGTAGAGATTCTGATCTAAGTAACAAAAGAAAGGTGGTGATGGTAGAGATTCTGATCTAAGTAACAAAAGAAAGGTGGTGATGGTAGAGATTCTGATCTAAGTAACAAAAGAAAGGTGGTGATGGTAGAGATTCTGATCTAAGTAACAAAAGAAAGGTGGTGATGGTAGAGATTCTGATCTAAGTAACAAAAGAAGAAGGTGGTGATGGTAGATATTCTGATCTAAGTAACAAAAGAAAGGTGGTGATGGTAGATATTCTGATCTAAGTAACAAAAGAAGGTTGGTGATGGTAGATATTCTGATCTAAGTAACAAAAGAAAGGTGGTGATGGTAGAGATTCTGATCTAAGTAACAAAAGAAGGGTGGTGATGGTAGAGATTCTGATCTAAGTAACAAAATAAGGGTGGTGATGGTAGAGATTCTGATCTAAGTAACAAAAGAGAGTGGTGATGGTAGAGATTCTGATCTAAGTAACAAAAAGAAGGGTGGTGATGGTAGATATTCTGATCTAAGTAACAAAAGAAGGGTGGTGACGGTAGAGATTCTGATCTAAGTAACAAAAGAAGGGTGGTGATGGTAGAGATTCTGATCTAAGTAACAAAAGAAAGGTGGTGATGGTAGAGATTCTGATCTAAGTAACAAAAGAAGGGTGGTGATGGTAGAGATTCTGATCTAAGTAACAAAAGAAGGGTGGTGATGGTAGAGATTCTGATCTAAGTAACAAAAGAAGGGTGGTGATGGTAGATATTCTGATCTAAGTAACAAAAGAAGGGGTGTAGGTAGATTCTGATCTAAGTAACAAAAAAAGGTGGTGATGGTAGATATTCTGATCTAAGTAACAAAAGAAGGGTGGTGACGGTAGAGATTCTGATCTAAGTAACAAAATAAAGGAGGTGATGGTAGAGATTCTGATCTAAGTAACAAAAAGAAGGTGGTGATGGTAGAGATTCTGATCTAAGTAACAAAAGAAGGGTGGTGATGGTAGAGATTCTGATCTAAGTAACAAAAGAAGAGTGGTAATGGTAGATATTCTGATCTAAGTAAAAAAAGAATAATTAGTGATAGTAGAATTCTGATCCTAAATAACTTTCTAAGAAGGAGGTAGTGATGGTAGGAAGATATGATCTAAGTAACAAAATAAAAGAGGTGATGGTAGAATTCTGATCTAAGTAACAAAGAAGAGTGGTGATAGTAGAATTCTGATCTAAGTAACAAAAAAAGG
>NC_134826.1:22161322-22242140 GCF_004210375.1 Tachypleus tridentatus
GTTGTACAGGGGTACATGCTATATTTTCTTCTGTTATATGTTAGTACAGATGTTCCTGATTTCAGTACAATAGAAGACGATACTCGGTATTTTCCTACAAGAAGAGAGGGATTTCTGAATGGAGTAGCCTACGTGTTCACTGAACTTCAATCCTGTTGAAAATGTACAGGTCTTCTTAGAGAGCCAGGGCTAATTCTGTGAGGCCTCTAGCTTTTATAAAGATAAAATAAAAAATGATAGCACATGAAAAAAAAAGAAGATAATAATTGGTCCAAAAACAAAACAAAACATTGAATATTTTTTTTATTTAACATACATTTGTTAACATTACTTAACAGTTAATAGATGCTTTTTCCAGGCGTTTTCTGTTTGTTCGTTTCTTGTTACCATGCACAAAGCTACACAAAAGGCTATCAAAACCCGGTTTCTAGACGTATAAGTCCACCAGACATACTGTTTTCTGTGTGTGGCAAAAAGTTGTGAAATTTAATTGCAAAATATAAGAGTTTAAATTTGAGACCCACTTTAAGATTGAGATCCGAGCCGAATGGACCTCCTGCTCTTCTGTTTGGCTTTAAACATTTATTATGTCTTGCTCGATGTTATATAGCCTGTCAAGTCACCCTAGACTTTAAAGATACGTTGGATTTGGTTTATTGGAAATTCGTGTAAAGCTACAGGAGGGCTCTCTCGAATAGCTGTACATAATTTGTAGTGCAAGACTAGAGGGAAGGCAGCTAGTCATCACCACCCACCGCCAACTCTTGGGCTACTCTTTTATCAACAAATAGTTGGATTGATCGTCAAATTATAGCGCCTCCACGGTTGAAAGGGCGAACATGTTTTGAGTCCCAGGGATTCGAACCCGCGATCCTCGGATTACGAGTCAGGTGCTCCAACAACCTGGCCATGTCGGGCCAATACGTTGGAAATAGCTCTTCAAGAGGATAAATCAAATATCCTATTGACTTTTTATTTTTTTAGTTTCAACTTCTATTCATGACCACTGCATTTTTTTCCTCAAATGAAATGCCCTGCTTGATACATGTAACGCCACCTACCTCTACTAAATATCTACTAAGTGCATATATTCAATAACGAGTCATTCTGATTTTGCTGTTAACGGTTATGGCATATTTACGAAAAACCGATTTCATCAAAGTGCTTAGTATAAAATAGAAATATCAGTAGAATATATCAGAACTGATACCGAATTGAACTAAAATCAGCTGAATTTGAGTAAAAATAATAGATAGAGTGAATACGACGTCTAGCACGCAAGGAATACGATATTTATTCGTCATAATTACAAATACTCTGTTTGCTTGCTGATGGAGGACAGCGGTACGTCAGTGGGCGCGTAATGCTAAAAATAGGATTTCGACTTTCGCGGTGGACATAGTACAAACAAATAGCCCTTAGTGTAGCTTTGTGCCTTACAACAAACAATCTTATAGATGCGGGACAAACACTTTCCATTTTACTCGTGAGTTGAATAGATTGACTTTTACTGTCTCAACAAAACACCCAAGATTCGCTAAAAACGGTTAATGATTTGTACTTAATGAGAAATACAGGGTTTACCTAAAGCAAATAGCATTACTTATGTGAGTGTTCACGCTCATAAAAACGTGAGGGAAACAAGCCACCTATAAGGCTGTTAACGCTCGTTCATTACTGGTTTTATTTCCATAGAATGGCGTCCTCTTAGGGTCCTCGACTCTATCTCTGTCTGTGGGTCGGAGGTTCGATTCCCCTGTCATCAAACCGTGGGAGTATTATAGTGTGACAGTAAATTCCACTATGAATCGATAAAAAGCACCCCAAGCGATGGACTAGGTGGGCAAAAAGTCCACACTATATTGTGTACGTGCGTTAAAGCTGTTTAGCAAAGGAAATGTCGTGTCGAAGACGCATTCTTAAGGATCGTTAAGTGTCATAAATTAAACCTTACTCATGTTGGAGGACTATATCAATAATGTATATTTGAGTAAAGCGGCAAACACTAACATTATAATGTAAATATGGTTTACCTGTGATAACATAGAGTACAGAAAAAACTAAAAACAAACAAAATATAAACACCTTTTAACCAATTAACACTCAGACGAGAAACATTCAATCAATATTAGGTCCCTCAAAGTCAGTGACATTTCATTCTGTTCCTCTGACCTTCATTTTGATAATACATTTCGGTGCTATTTTTGTCATAGGCTCATCATGGCACTCAACCCATAATCTCAAATTTACGGGTTCAATTTCCGTCACACCAAATATGCTCGCTCTTTTTTAGCCGTGGGATCATTATAATGTGACGGTCAATTCCATTATTCGTTGGTAAAGAGTAGCTAGCTAAGAGTTGGCGGTGAGTGTTGATGACTAGCTGCTTAACCTCTAGTCTTACACTGCTAAATTAGGGACGGCTAGCACAGATAGCCCTCGTGTAGCTTTATGTGAAATTCAAAAAAACAAACGAACCACCACCCTTGTTGTTTTGCAACAATAAAAATCGAGTATGCTCAAGAGAATCTCAAGTGTGTGTTTATAGCAAGCTACATCAGGCTATCTGCTGAGCCCACCGAGGGGAATCGAACCCCTGATTTTAGCGTTGTTAATTCGTAGGCTTACCGATGCACTATGAGAAACGAGAATGCGAAGTTTTGGTTTGTTTGGTTTGCTTTGAATTTTGCGCAAAGCTACACGAGGGCTATCTGCGGCAGCCGTCCCCACTTTAGCAAAGTGAGACTAGAGAAGGTGTTAGTCATCACCACCCAACGCCAATTCTTAGGCTACTCTTTTAACCAACGAATAGTGGGATTGACCGTCACATTATAACGCCCCTACGACAGAAAGGGGAGCATGTTTGGTGCGACGGGGATTCGAATCCGCGACCTTCAAATTAAGAGTCCAACGCCTTAACCCACCTGGCCAGGTACTTTTATCTGTCAGCCAGTGTCTTACTGTAATATTTTGTATCTGTCAGCCAGTGTCTTACTGTAATATTTTGTATCTGTCAGCCAGTGTCTTACTGTAATATTTTGCAACTTTTAACAACTACTTTACTTCACATTCTGGCCCGGCAAGGCCAGGTGGATAAGGCACTCGACTTGCAATCTCAGAGGTCACGGGTTCGATTAGCCGTCATACTAATACATGCTCGCCCTTTCAGCTGTGGGGGCGTTATAATGTTCGGTCAATCCCGCTATTCGTTGGTAAAAGAGTAGCCTAAGAGTTGGCGGTGAGTGTTGATGACTAGCTGCTTAACCTCTAGTCTTACACTGCTAAATTAGGGACGGCTAGCACAGATAGCCCTCGTGTAGCTTTATGTGAAATTCAAAAACAAAACGAACCACCACCCTTGTTGTTTGCAACAATAAAAATCCGAGTATGCTCAAGAGAATCTCAAGTGTGTGTTTATAGCAAGCTACATCAGGCTATCTGCTGAGCCCAGCCCGGGGAATCAGACCCCTGATTTTAGTCGTTGTTAATTCGTAGGCTTACCGATGCACTAGCGGGGAAACGAGAATGCGAAGTTTTGGTTTGTTTGGTTTGCTTTGAATTTTGCGCAAAGCTACACGAGGGCTATCTGCCGTCGTCCCAATTTAGCAGTGTGAGACTAGAGAGAAGGCAGTTAGTCATCACCACCCACGCATATTCTTAGGCTACTCTTTTAACCAACGAATAGTGGGATTGACCGTTACATTATAACGCCCCTACGACAGAAAGGGGCATGTTTGGTGCGACGGGGATTGAACCGCGACCTTCAAATTAAGAGTCCAACGCCTTAACCCACCTGGCCAGGTACTTTTATCTGTCAGCCAGTGTCTTACTGTAATATTTTGTATCTGTCAGCCAGTGTCTTACTGTAATATTTTGTATCTGTCAGCCAGTGTCTTACTGTAATATTTTGTATCTGTCAGCCAGTGTCTTACTGTAATATTTTGCAACTTTTAACAACTACTTTACTTCACATTCTGGCCCGGCAAGGCCAGGTGGATAAGGCACTCGACTTGCAATCCGAGAGTCACGGGTTCGAATAGCCGTCATACTAAACATGCTCGCCCTTTCAGCTGTGGGGGCGTTATAATGTTCGGTCAATCCCGCTATTCGTTGGTAAAAGAGTAGCCCAAGAGTCGGCGGTGGGTGGTGATGACTAGCTGACTTCTCTCTAGTCTCACAGTGCTAACTTAGGGACGGTTAGCGCAGGTAGCTCTCGTGTAGCTTTGCGCGAAGTTCAAAAACAAACAAACACACAACATGAAATATTTTGTTCGCAGGAGACGATAAGTATGCCGAGAGTTAACTGTCCAGTAGTCTCGCGCTCTAGTGACACGGCGGTATATCTACGGACTTACAACGCTAAAAATCAGGGTTCGATACATGTAGTGTGCAGAAAACAGATATCTCATTGTTTTCCTTCAACCTTAACTTCAAACAAACAACTCAATACTTTGATAATATGATTATTTATGTGTTTGGTTTCTTTAGCAAAGCCACACACCAAGCTATCTGCTGAGTCCACCGAGAGGAATTTAACCTGATGATTTGTTGTTGTAAATCCGTAGACTTACCGCGGTACCAACGGGGAACCATGATTATCTTATTCCATACCAGATGGATCTGTTTGGTTTGTTCTCTAAGTAACTGTAACATGAGCCTTATTATTTTATTATCGTAGCTTAAAAGTCCAGAAAAGTCAAATCTTGAGATTGATAAGAAGGCTGGAAAACATAGAAAGTGAGCATAATTGTGATACAGTTTAATTATATTTTAATTAAGATCTTCAATCAAACGTCATTCGATATCTAAAAAAACAAATTATTCAATGTTACTTTGTTTGTGTTTCTCATATTCCTTTTAACTGGTAAGATACGGATGTCCAATAAAATAATATGTGTGTAGGAGTAATGCCTTAGAGCAGTGTTTGGTTTGTCACAGTAATGCCTTAGAGCAGTGTTTGGTTTGTCACAGTAATGCTTTAGAGCAGTATTTGGTTTGTCACAGTAATGCTTTAGAGCAGTGTTTGGTTTGTCACAGTAATGCCTTAGAGCAGTGTTTGGTTTGTCACAGTAATGCCTTAGAGCAGTGTTTGGTTTGTCACAGTAATGCTTTAGAGCAGTATTTGGTTTGTCACAGTAATGCTTTAGAGCAGTGTTTGGTTTGTCACAGTAATGCCTAGAGCAGTGTTTGGTTTGTCACAGTAATGCCTTAGAGCAGTGTTTGGTTTGTCACAGTAATGCTTTAGAGCAGTATTTGGTTTGTCACAGTAATGCTTTAGAGCAGTGTTTGGTTTGTCACAGTAATGCCTTAGAGCAGTGTTTGGTTTGTCACAGTAATGCCTTAGAGCAGTATTTGGTTTGTCACAGTAATGCCTTAGAGCAGTATTTGGTTTGTCACAGTAATGCCTTAGAGCAGTGTTTGGTTTGTCACAGTAATGCCTTAGAGCAGTATTTGGTTTGTCACAGTAATGCCTTAGAGCAGTATTTGGTTTGTCACAGTAATGCCTTAGAGCAGTGTTTGGTTTGTCACAGTAATGCCTTAGAGCAGTATTTGGTTTGTCACAGTAATGCCTTAGAGCAGTATTTGGTTTGTCACAGTAATGCCTTAGAGCAGTATTTGGTTTGTCACAAATCACTCTTTAAAATTTGTTGACGAGAAACTCGCATTTTAGAAAAAGGTTTCGAAACGTTTTTTTTTCATTACCCATTCAATCCGTCTCTGGATTTTCATTTCTTAGAAAGCATTTCGTAAAATAAACATACCAAATATAAAGTTGAATAACTTTATTGCTGTTTGATATAACGATAGTAGTTTAATATCAATTCAAATAGTAGACTTGTAAGTTTGGTTTTGTTCTTGTTTCTCTGACGAACAAACTGTTACTGGAAATTCGTCACACACGTTACAAGAGTTCTTATTCCCCAGCTCCGAGAAACTCCTGGTTTGTTATAAAGAGCTGTCTTCCAACAGGATGGAGCACCACCCCACTTTACTCGAATTATCAGTGTTTTTAAACCAAAGTTTTCCAGAGTGTTGGGTTGGTAAAGGAGGATCTATGAAATGACCTGCTCGTTCGCTCGATTTAACTCCTTTAGATTTTCATCTATGGGGATTTTGAAAAACAAAAGTTTACCATAAAACAACAAAGGCCTTGAGGATCCTAAACATTGGATTCGTGATGCTATCTTGTCCATTCCTTCTGCTGTGTTAGAAAATTAAAACGCAGAAATATATTATTTATAGCGAACGATAGCAGACATGTAGAAGTCCATTAATTATCACAACTAAAACTTATAAATCTACTACCCGTATTTATATTCAATTTTTGTTGTTATCTCAAATAACAATGTAGCTATTCAACTTTATTTTTGGTATATTCATTATCAGACACCATATACTAGAAGCCTTGAGCTGATAAAATTTACAGCAATCAAAAGTTTATCTGCAATACTTGTTGAAAATACTTTGAGAGCCCTGGTATGGCCAGTTAGTTAGCCTCTCGAGCCCCGGTTTCAGGGTCTAGAGCTCGAATTCCCGTCCCAACAAACATGCAGAGCGTTATAAAGTGATGGTCATTCCCACTATTCGTTGATGAAAGAGTACCCCAAGAGTTGGCGGTGAGCAGTGGTTACTAACTGCCTTCCCTCTAATCTTTCAATGCTAGCGCAGATAATTCTCGTGTAGCTTGTGCGAAATTCAAACCAACCAAACCAAATATCTTGCAGGAGGAAGAGGTTGGGATTGTACCTGACCCTTAAAGCTCCACCCAAATGACCTAACTACCGATGAATAGAAACAGCGTATGAATACTACGTTATTCCTGTGTATATTCATCCATCACCTTCATTAAATGCATACTAAAATACTTTATTCTAGGGTGTTTTTTTAACAGCAAATTAAATAAGATAAGGTCAAAGTTTTATTATTTTTTCATCAGAAGTAATAGGTGATATTAATGTTGAGAAGACACAAGCAGTTGAATATATATAAATATGTATGTGTGGTATTTGTTAATCGGTTATTTTAGAAATAAGACGATAATGGTTTGGTTTGTTTTGAATTTCGCGCAAAGCTACACGAGGGCTATCTGCGCTAGCCGTCCCTAATTTAGTAGCGTAAGACTAGAGGGAAGGCAGCTAGTCATCACAACCAACTCTTGGGCTACTCTTTTACCAACAATTGTGGAATTGACCGTCACATTATAAGCCCCACGGCTGAAAGAGCGAGCATGTTTGGTGTGACGGAGATTCGAACCCGCGACTCTGGGATTGCGAGTGAAGTGCCCCTAACTACCAGGCCATGGCGGCGATAATAGATTAACTTATTCATTGCTTGATCACTAGAACAAGAATTATTAGTTTCACTTGTATATAAATCACTGTTTGAAAAAATTATTGCAAATGACGTTTGAGAACATGCGCAGCGAAGTTCTTTCGTTTCTCTAAGTTTCTCATGATTGATGTGAAAAGACAATCGCTCCGCGTGCTTCACAAACCAGATATTGATGATAAATGAAGAAGAGCGCAATTATGAAACAATCGTTTAACCAATGAAACTTTGGGACTCCAACAGCCCCAAGCCCTTAATGAACTGGAGCAACTACTGCACCCGGTTATATCTACTTTAAATTGAAAAGAAAAAGAGCAAAATTCCTCAAGAAACTAGTGCACTGTCAAACAAGTGTTGAACCAGTAACTTAGTGAAATTTGTTTAATCATTAACTGTCCATGGTTTAAGAAAGTAAGACAACAATGTACTTGTTAATGACTTAAACAAGGAAACCCGTATTCTCAAGACGGCTGGTATGGGTATTAAAGCTTTAGTTAAAATTTTACTCAGAGTGGGTTTCTGGTCATGACGAAACAAGGAAGCAACGTCTTTCATGTCTATAAATTTCTATTGAGATTTTAATTAAGATAGAAATTTAGGAAATATGTAATGTAATATTACTTTACTGGTTTGTACGTGACTCATCTTGAACATTAATGACGAAGTGACTGATAAAGATATACTTTACTGGTTTGTACGTGGCTCATTATAACATTAATGACGAAGTGACTGATAAAGATATACTTTAATGGTTTGTACGTGGCTTATTATAACATTAATGACGAAGTGACTGATAAAGATATACTTTACTGGTTTGTACGTGGCTCATTATAACATTAATGACGAAGTGACTGATAAAGATATACTTTACTGGTTTGTACGTGACTCATCTTGAACATTAATGACAAAGTGACTAATAGAGATATACTTTACTGGTTTGTACTTGACTCATCTTGAACATTAATGACGAAGTGACTGATAAAGATATACTTTACTGGTTTGTACGTGGCTCATTATAACATTAATGACGAAGTGACTGATAAAGATATACTTTACTGGTTTGTACGTGACTCATTATAACATTAATGACGAAGTGACTGATAAAGATATATTTTACTGGTTTGTACGTGACTCATCTTGAACATTAATGACAAAGTGACTAATAGAGATATACTTTAATGGTTTGTACGTGACTCATCTTGAACATTAATGACGAAGTGACGGATAAAGATATACTTTAATGGTTTGTACGTGACTCATTATAACATTAATGACGAAGTGACTGATAAAGATATACTTTAATGGTTTGTACGTGACTCATTATAACATTAATGACGAAGTGACTGATAAAGATATATTTTACTGGTTTGTACGTGATTCATCTTGAACATTAATGACGAAGTGACTGATAAAGATATACTTTACTGGTTTGTACGTGGCTCATTATACCATTAATGACGAAGTGACTGATAAAGATATACTTTACTGGTTTGTACTTGACTCATCTTGAACATTAATGACGAAGTGACTGATAAAGATATACTTTACTGGTTTGTACGTGACTCATCTTGAACATTAATGACAAAGTGACTAATAGAGATATACTTTAATGGTTTGTACGTGACTCATCTTGAACATTAATGACGAACTGACTAATAAAGATATACTTTAATGGTTTGTACGTGACTCATCTTGAACATTAATGACAAAGTGACTAATAAAGATATACTTTATTGGTTTTGTACATGACTCATTTGAACATTAATGACAAAGTGACTAATAGAGATTACTTTATTGGTTTGTACATGACTCATTTTGAACATTAATGACAAAGTGACTAATAGAGATTACTTTAATGGTTTGTACGTGACTTATTTTAAACATTAATGACAAAGTGACTAATAAACATAAGGATATAGACCCACTGTTGGTATCACGAAATTATCTTTATGTCTATCTTTTTTAGTAACTTAATAATTAATAGAAAAATCTGTAAGAAACTATTTGTTTCTACTTTTTGTTGTCACGACTTGAATTTCATGTTATTTTACGACGCCAGTCATGTAATCCACTGATAGAAACGACATTATTACTGTAGCTAATTAATTCATACGTTTGTACTGAGTTATCTAGTACCAATTTATTAAGCTTTTTTAAAACATTTACAGTCACTTGCAAACCGAACTATATTTTTATATGGTTAAAAATCCGAGTAAAGTAATCATAGAACTATTTTTCGTTGCTATAGAATTTCCTCACAGTCGTTCGAGAAAGAAACTCGAAGTCAGATTCACTTGTGAGTAAAGAAATAAAAAAATCGAACATAACATGACCATGTTATTTCTGCCATTTAATCAAATGGTGAACGTTTCTGTTTTCTACCGTAAGGTAGCGTTGTGTATATGTCGACCATCGGGACTATCTGCTTAGATAGCCCTAATCGGATCTAATAAAACGTAATTAATATATAGGTTCTGAAAATTTTATCTAACAGACCTTAGTTCTGTGGAACCGTGGCGTTTCGGCGTGAGGAACGAAATACGTCAGGGGTTTGGGTGTTCTGGCAAACAACTGAACAGCCAGAGTCGGTCTCCAATAAACATAGGACGTGTTGTAAACATTCCTAAGGATTGATAGTAGTGCTTGGCTAAGACTTCCAGGTCATTTGTGTACATCCGTTTCCACTTTGTTCTTCTGTTCTGGAACCAAATTTTAATCTGAAAATGACAATGTTGGTTTCAGTCGAATGATTTCCAAAGCCAATATATAACACGGTATATCTAGTTTAAAACTTTGGAATACAGAGCACAGAACAACTACAAATTGAGTCCACGTTATTTGTATATTCTTCAAACGTAAATAGTCGTTATCCTTCATCGAAATATTGTTTGTTTGTCGGAATTTCGCGCAAAGCTACTCGAGGGCTATCTGCGCTAGCCGTCCCTAATTTAGCAGTGTAAAGTAGAGAGAAGGTAACTAGTCATCACCACCCACAGCCAAGTCTTGGGCTACTCTTTTACCAATGAACAGTGGGATTGAACGTACCATTATAACGTCCCCACGGCTGAAAGGGCTAGAATGTTTAGTGTTACGGGGTTTCGAACCCGGGACCCTCAGATTACAAGTCGAGTGCCTTAATCACTTGGTCAAGTCGGACGAGCTCCAACACTTAACAAATATCAAAGTAGCATGTTTGGTGCGAGGGGGGGATTCGAACCCGCGACTCTCTGATTACGAGTCGAACGCCTTGACCCATCTGGCCATGCCGGGCTCAACGAGATCTAGAAGAGATAACAGAATGGTATAAAAACCCCAAGGTTTCAGTGGGTATCATGTATGGCGTAATTCTTTGAATCCTTATAGTATAATTAAATGTAAAAGAAATAACGTTTTTTTAATACATTCGTGATATAGAAGAAGATTTGATCACATTTAGAACATTTTATCTCTTCTTTCTAAAAGAGATTATGAAACCTGCTCTATTTTAGAGCACACACAATTTACTCCTGTTGTTTCTAAAAACGATTTTGAAACCCGTCCTATATCTAGAAAGAGTTGTACTTTATAGAGCCTATCACTTATGTCTGTTATTTCTATAAATAATTATAAAACCTGTCCTATACTTCAAACAAACTGAACTTTATAAAACATACCAGTTAAACCTGTTATTTCTAATTGGAATTTTTAAACCTATCCTGTATTTGAACGAGTTGTACTTTATAGAATCTAAAGGTTATCTACTCTTATTTTTTTTTAATATTTGCAGTGATCTCTTTGTTTTATAAAAACTTTCCTGATTTCCTTTTGTGGCTCATTAGAAAACAAAGATCCATAATTCCATCTTAATGAATCCATTTTTGTCCAATTGTATGTTTCATATACTCTCCCCCACCGATTCAGACCCGAAGTGAACATCATTTGTTCCCGTTGAGTATCTGAGGGGTCCAAAACATTGCACGTGTGGTAGCTAACGTGACAACATTCAGAAAGGGTGTAATGGTGATACGTAAGTCATATGATACTTTTCTCTTCGGAGAATAACCGTACACTATACTCTTTGTAAAAAACAAGTTTATTGACTGGTGTTAATTTATTTAAACTCTAGCAATAGAAATGTAGACTTTAATATAGGGTACACAGTCTAGGCTAATGGCTTTTAATTTTTTTAGTTATTGAAGTCACGACTAAGGTAAATAAAACTTTTATACTTTTAAAATTAACTTCTAAGGACGGTCTTGGACAAAATATTGGCATACTGTAATATATTGATGTTATTGTTTACATGTATGAGTTTTGTGTGTGTTTTCTATTTTAGCAAAGCCACATCGGGCTATCTGCTGAGCCCACTGAGGGGAATCGAACCCCTGATTTTAGCGTAGTAAATCCGAAGACATATCGCTGTACTAGCGAGGGACACATGTAAGGGAACCATATTTTTTTAATTTAAGCCCAATGGGTTGCCCTTGTTCTGCCCACCACGGGTATCGAAACCCAGTTTCTAGAATTGTAAGTCAACAGGCATACGTATGTGCCAGTGGAGTACATGGTGTAGTAACTGAGCAAATGTTTGAGTAATAACAGAGAAGTAGCGTACGGTTGAACAAGCGTGTACGAGTTATTTTTGTTTGTGTTAATATGAGCATTTGTTCCCCAAATCATACGTTTACACGTATTTAGTACAAAAGGATGTGCTTTTGGTATAATCTTGTTCGAAAGAAAACAATGCTTTGTTCAGAAATTTTATCTACTTTGTGTAGAGTCGTGTCTCATCACGTGCAAGAAGTTATAGGGCGTTAAATGTTCAACTGTCCAGAGAATGTATGTAGCAAACGAACATTGCCAGAAGAGTAGGATATTCCTAGTGTAGTGGATCGTGAAACATCATCGGATTACAAGAAACTTTGTTTCATGAAAATCTACTGGTAGACGCCGACCGAAATATTACTACCCGAGATGACTATGTTTTGATCAGGTTAACATGTCAATGTTGAAAGAAGTCTTGCAACACCTTGTGAAATAAATTGAATGAACATACTCAAGTTATTTTGCAAGAAAAGCTATCTGGAACCCGATATCATCCATAACCCACTGCTGTCTCCTTGTTACTTGGGCAAGACAGCACGTCAACTTACAGTTAGGACATTGACGACATGTAATCTTTTCAGATGAGTCATGTTTCGCTTGTTAAAGTTGATGGTAGGATTTGTATTCGTTGTTTGCCTGAAGAATAGATGACAGAAGACTGTTTTCTACAAGAAATACAAAGAAGGTGGTGCGGTACATGTTTGGACAGCTATTCATCATGATTAAAAACTGCTCTTTAGATCCTCCAGGCATCACATGGAGACAATATTTCCGCCACATGCTAGAGCAAGTTTGGCAATAGCTTTGTGTTCCAGGATGACAATGCCAATTCCTACAGTGAAAATATTGTACAAGATTATCACGATCAGAAGAGTGTTATAAGACTGTCATGGCCAGCAAAGTTTCCAGATTGTAATTCAGTTGAGAACTGGTATTAAGAAATGAGCTCAAAAATTGCTAATCACGACCTTAAACCAACTGTTTGTAACTGAGTTGCAGCGTCTTTCAGTGACAAGTTCGGGTTAACTCGCACGACTTCATAATAATTTGATGTTATATTTTGTCATTATACATGCTTTGGTAAGTTGTGTTCTGATAGGGGTGTTGCAGATTCACACATCTTTCTACAGGTCTCTGAGAAAATTGTTTGTTGTTCTAATAAATCGTTCAAGATGTCGATATAATTTGTTTCATCATTCATATGGCATGTTTAGATGTTTAATATAACATACATTTCTCATATTTAGATGTTTAATATAACATACATTTCTCATATTTAGATGTTTAATGTAACATACATTTCTCAGTTTGAAATCGCTAAGTGTATTTGTATTTTATATTATTTCCCACAAGATATACAATTAATTTAGTCAACACTGTGTTAACTCTTGTTAACACTGTGTTAACAAAATAATACAATTCTGATGTGTTACGAATCTTTACCAATAGAGATTGTGTTATAATGGGTGCTCATTTTTAACTCTGAGGAAGATATAAAATAACAACAACAGATAAAAAACGCTGTGTTGTTGATATGCAGACCACATCAAACCAAGAGTTAACACAGTGTTGACTAAACTAATTGTGTTTTATATTATTTCCCACAAGATATACAAGTAATTTAGTCGACACTGTGTTAACTCTTGGTTTGATGTGGTCTGCGTATCAACAACACAGCGTTTTTTATCTGTTGTTGTTGTTTTATATCTTCCTCAGAGTTAAAAATGAACACCTGTAATAACACAATCCCTAAAGATTCGTAATACATCAGAATTGTATTGTTTTGTTTCACATAAACAACATGTTAGTGTATTTCTCCTTTTAAGTTTTAAAACAAGTTATGAGACCTACCTGAGTTTCTGTAAGTTTTAAAGTTTTGGAAAGCTGCATTCTCTTTGAAACAGAAAGATACCTGTTTCGTTCAAACTCGGATTCCAATGTTTTGATCTGAGTCGAAGTGAATGCTGTTCTTTGTCTCTTTTTTCTTTCGTCTGAGGGGTGACACCTACCGATAGTTTCTGAAATTATATATATATTTGTGTGCATAGATATAGATTCTACGAGTTTAATATCATCAAAAATTAATAAAAGCTTTTAGAGTTTATTTCAATCATTTTAAATTTTTTTAAGTTTTTATTTCCAAGTACATCAGCCTTGACTTACTCAGTAATATTTAGTTTACATATTAAAATGATAATTTTAGGTTAAATTAGGGTTTTTAGAATATTTAACAAATTTTCAGGGTTTCAAAAGATTTGTAGGTCAATTTATGTTTTTACAAACTTTTTAATGTTTATTACTTGGTTTGTTAAAGGTTCTAGGCTAGTTTAGTGTTTTTTAGATTAGTGTAAGGTGTTCCAAAGTTTTTATAAGTTAGTTTAGGGTTTTCAAAAGGTTTCTTTGGGTTAGTTTAAAGTTTTAATTTTTTAGGTTAGTTTAAGGTTTTTGAAAGTTTTTAAAGTTAGTTTAGGATTCCTAAAAGGTCTTTGGTTAGTTTAGGGTTTTTAAATATTCTGACATAACACAATAAGTTTTTGTGTCTACTGATGGTCACAAAAGAAACGACCGTTCGAAACGTTTAAGAGTGGGAATCATAGCATTTCATAATTAATTAATTAATGTTTATATAAATAAAGTAATACAACGCTTCACAGATTGTAGATTAAATAATACATTATCGGTACATTTACATTAGGTAACTTTTAAACTTGAAAATCACCATTCAACGTCAGATTAAACCCATTTCAACAAATAACTTTTAGACTGTACTGATTGTTTCTTGAACTAAAAATAATAATTTATTTTTCAACCTGTTTTTTCATTTACGTTTATTAACCTCATATTCTACTTTACATATTTTTGTAACAATGTTTTAGTATTAAAAAAGAAAGCAGACATTCAGCTCCCGGCCTCGAGACGTTCGAGCAACACATACAACGTTGCACAATCGTTTAACACCTTTCAAACGCATCACCGTATCAACTAGTTAACCCTGTGTAACGGCTGCTGGACTCAAACGTTGAAATGTGATCTAACATGGCTGAGGTTGTCAATGAGACGTGAAGTGATCCCAAAGGAAGCTAAATCAATGAGAACAGTCATGTAACGCCACGTACCATCTGTATCCAATCAACAACTTCGATAAAACTGTTACAGAAGACACACTGATCAAGTTCTAAAGAGTCTGGATGGAACTGAAACTTGTTTATTCTTAGTCGAATACCGTAGAAAGATAGCGAGAACACGACCAAACGGGAAGTAATATAAAAAAGTTAAAACATACACATATGTCAGAATATGCTACTAAAGTGTAGAAATACATAACTCTGAGTGCAGCAAGAAACTAATAAAGATTTAATAAGCGTTTCTGAGTTATAAAAATTCAGTTGCTTAACAACAAAATATTTATCCAGTCAGTTAGCTGTGTCGCGACTGTTTATCTCGTTCAATCTCAATTTACGTTTTCGTTCCCTATTGATTCAGCAGGACTTCTAACGCTAAATACTGGTTTCGATACTCATAGTTGGCACAGCACAGATAGACCATTGTATAGCTTTGTGCTCAATTAGAGACAAATAAAAATTATCATTTAAAGTTTGTTTTTTACAGAATTACGTTAACATATTAGACTGCAACCGTTAAAATATTTTTTGCCTGTTTTCAGTTTATATCAACCTTAGATATGGTTTGTCAGGATTTTAAAACTGGTTGAGATTTTATTTTATCTTAGTTATGGTTTATCAGAATTTTAAAACTGGTTGAGATTTTATTTTATCTTAGTTAAGGTTTATCAAAATTTTCAAACTGGTTGAGATTTTATTTTATTTTAGTTATGGTTTATCAGAATTTTAAAACTGGTTGAGATTTTATTTTATCTTAGTTATGGTTTATCATAATTTTAAAAATGGTTGAGATTTTATTTTATCTTAGTTATGGTTTATCAGAATTTTAAAACTGGTTGAGATTTTATTTTATCTTAGTTATGGTTTATACGAATTTTAAAACTGTTTCTCAGTTTATATCAATCTTAGCTGTGGTTTGTCAGAATTTTTAAACTGTTTTTCAGTTTATATCAACCTTAGTTATGGTTCTTCGGAATTTTGAAACTGGTTCTCAATTTCTACCAATATGAGTTAAGGTACCCATGATTGGCACTGGATAAAGTATTCAAAATTGCTAAATATAAGGAATGAAGACCAATATAATGTAATTAACAAAATACCGTTCGCATGCATTGAATAATGAATACGTCTGTCTAAATATTGTTTAACTTATAAACTGGATTTATATAACTGTAAATATTTATTTCAAATCAAATTGGTTAAGGTATTGAGTTCGGTTTGTTGTTAACCCATATACATGTGACTACATTTATTTTACATAAAGAAATATAAAAATTATATAACATCTTGAATTTTTAATCAGCTGTTTAGCGATAATTCAAGACTTATTAACTGTGAAATATTTCAACAATATATAAATATATTTAAATTAAAATTTGAAATTGAAAAAGTTATTCTTCGAATCAACATAATACAGTTTTATTGGATCGTTTTTTGGTCATGTGAATATGGTGCAACATAATAAAACTTTGGTTTAGTTTGAATTTTGCGAAAAGCTATTCGCGGGCTATCTACACCATGCTAAAATGAAGTGTTCGATTTCCCTCGACAGACTCAGCAGATACCCCGACGTGGCTTTGCTATAAGAAAATACACACAAGCTATCTACGCCATCCGTCTCTAATTTAGTAGTAATATACTAGAGGGAAGGCAGCTATATAGTCAACACCACCTATCGTCATCTTTTGACTGGCTACTTTAACATTAAATCAGGGGTTCGATTCCTCTCGATGGACTCAGCAGAGTCTGATGTGGCTTTGCAAAAGAAAACACACACACTCTTTTAACAAGGAAAGTTGAGAGTGACAGCAGTGTTGTATGCTCCCACGGATGAAAGCATGTTCGGTGATGGGGATTCGAACCCACGGATTGCGACTTGAATACCTTAATGCCAGGCCCCATTATGAAAAACAGTGTGCTGTGAGATATATTAACCATAGAATTATAAAGAAATAAAGACTGTATGTAACTTTCACTTAAAATAGAAGTAATAACTATTACACATAAATGCTAGCCTTGATTACTCAGAATAATAATTGAAGTTTTTCGAGGGGCACACGTATTATATTATTTTATCTTACCAGCTGCTGTAAAAGATAAACCCGCACGCCATGGCCAGCTGGGGTAAGGCACTCGACTCGTAGTCTTTAGGTTGCGGGTTCGAATCCCGGTCGCACCAAACATGCTCGCCCTTTCAGCCGTGGGGGCGTTATAATGTGACTGTCAATACCACTGTTCGTTGGTAAAAGAGTAGCCCAAGAGTTAGCGGAGGGTGATGATGACTAGCTGCCTTCCCTCTAGTCTTAAACTGTTAAATAAGGGACGGCTAACACAGATAGCCCTCGAGGAGCTTTGTGCGGAATTCAAAAAACAAAAACAAAAGAAAGGATATCTACTTTATTATCGATATTTCGCGTGAAGTGAGTTTTAACTAATTTGGGATAAAATGACGATTTTATTACAGTAAAGATCAGCTCCTCCTAAACCGACACGGTGAAATATGGGGCAGCAAACAAAATTTAATTTCACCGGAATGAATAAAAATATGTTCTCAATATAAATGGTACTTACAGTAGATAAAAATATGTTCTCACTCTAAATGGTACTTACAGCAGATAAAAATATGTTCTCACTATAAATGGTACTTACAGTCGATAAATATATGCTCTCACTATAAATGGTACTTACAGTCGATAAATATATGCTCTCACTATAAATGGTACTTACAGTAGATGAAAATATGCTCTCACTATAAATGGTACTTACAGTCGATAAATATATGCTCTCACTATAAATGGTACTTACAGTAGATAAATATATACTCTCACTATAAATGGTACTTACAGTCGATAAAAATATTCTCTTACTATAAACGGTAATTACATTAGATAAAAATATGCTATCACTATAAATGGTACTTACAGTAGATAAATACATGCTTTCACTATAAATGGTACTTACAGTAGATAAAAATATGCTATCGCTATAAATGGTACTTACAGTAGATAAAAATATGCTATCGCTATAAATGGTACTTACAGTCGATAAAAATATTTTCTCACTATAAATGGTACTTACAGTAAATAAAAATATGCTATCGCTATAAATGGTACTTACAGTCGATAAAAATATTTTCTCACTATAAATGGTACTTACAGTAAATAAAAATATGCTCTCACTATAAATGGTACTTACAATTGATAAAAATATTCTCTCACTATAAACGGTAATTATATTAAATACAAATATGCTATCACTATAAATGGTATTTACAGTCGATAAAAATATCCTCTCACTATAACTGGTACTTACAGTCGATAAAAATATGTTGTCACTATAAATGGTTCTTACAGTAGATAAAAATATGCTCTCTCTATAAATGGTACTTACAGGAGATAAAAATATGCTCTCACTATAAATGGTACTTTCAGTAGATAAAAATATGCTCTCACTATAAGTGGTACTTACAGTAGATAAAAATATACTCTCATTATATATGGCGCTTGCAGTAGATAAACATATTCCCCCACTATAAATGTTTTTAGGATGAACATATGAAGATCGAAGATGGTAAAGAAATAGTTATTTGAAAAATTAAAATGTCCCTTTATGGTCAGGTGGTTAGGGTGTTCGAATTATAACCTGAGGGTCGCATGTTCGAATCTCCGTCACATCAAACATGCTTGCCATTTCAGCCGTGGGGGCGTAATAATATTACGATCAATCCCACTATTCGTTGGTAAAAAGTAGTCCAAGAGTTGGCGGTGGGTGGTGATGGCTAGCCACCTTCCCTCTAGTCTTACACTGCTAAATTAAGGAAGGCTAGCGCAGATAGTTCTCGTGTAGCTTTGCGTGAAATGAAAAACACAAAAGTTAAAATTGTGTTAAATTTGTCACGTGAATAAAGTTTGCAAATTAAAACAAATAATTTGAAATAGCTGATTCTAATTTTATACACAAAAAGAAATATTACTGAGATAAATGAGTTAAAAAACAACACATTAGGTCTGATGATGACAAATTTTGCATTATATATTAAAAGTGTAACTGATATTTTGTTTAATAGTGTTTGAATAATTTGGATGTGGTCTTAAGAGCGTCAGAATGATCTAGAAAGACGTTTGTTTTCTTCGCGGTTTTCTCGAGTTTTACTCAACAGCTACAGCTGAGGAAGACTAACCTAAACTTTCTTGCTGCACCTGCAACGCCCCCTACAATCCCATACCCACTTATACTCTCGTCCCTAAAACATGTGTGTTCAAACTCTCTGTTTCTCAACGTGAAGATGACCTAGGAAGGTCGAAACGTTGTTCTCTCCTGAGAAAATCTAGAAATATTTAGAAAAACTCAAAATATTTGGTGATATATAGAGATAACATAGACAGCTGGGAACCAGCGTCACATCACTAGCTCTGAGAAAATCTGGGAAGATTTGGAGAAACTCAAGATATTTGGTGATGTATAGAGATAACATAGACAGCTGAGAACCAACGTCACGTCACTAGATCTGAGAAAATTTGGGAAGAATTAGAACGTAGACAGCTTGTAACTCGTAGCACACAGTTAAAGATACTTCCATCTCTTAAAGCCCAATGTGAACATTGTGGAATAAAGAAATGTAATTACAGCTATACACTCATGTTAACAGTAGAAAATTGTCTTCAGTATTCTATAGATAGGCTATTAACTAAAAGTGCAACGTTACAAAGGAAATATAAATATTCACAAATATTGTAAACTACACAGTAATTATGCTATTTTAAACCATTATCGTTGTGTTTACCTTTCGAACAACACTGTTACCATTAGACACTAATACCCGACACTAACATTTCCTTTAAAACTAATTTCTGGAAGGAGTGAGATGACATATCTTGGACAACTTTTCCGCATACCGTACACTGTATGTGGAAATCAGTTTCCAAGCCATGTTTAATCAAATATAGAAAAGTCCGTGGATTTAGAAGTATTAGGGACATGGACATGGGATTCATAAGCACGTTTTCGTTCTCTACAGTTTATAGAAACGTTGCTGTGAACTTAGAAATTCGACTTTCTACTTTATGTTACAGCTTAAATTCCGAAAGCTAGATCATAGAATTGGCATGTTCTAATGGTTATGGTAATGGAATTAACCATCTGAGAGTCACTGGTTCGAATCCCGTATCTGAACTTGTTCACCCCTTTCAGCGTGAGGGCGTTATAACGCGACGGTTAATCCTGCTGTTTGTTTTTAAAGAGTAGCCCAAAATATGATGGGGAGTGATACTGACTAGTTGCCTTCGCTCTAGTCTAGTCCCTACCTTAAAATTAGGAACGGCTAGAATAAACAGTCCTCAGGTAGCTTTACGCGACATATCAAACAAAATAAACAGATAGCAGAAGACATTTTTGTTTCTAAAGAGGAATGTGTCAAAAACACCTGTTATTATCTGGATTTTTGTAACAGTGCTGGAAAGGTAGTTATTATTGCCTTGTGGTCTTTGTAAGCTTTCTTTTCCTTGTCTCTGGCATTCAAAAATACAGTAGAAGCCTTGTTTGCTGTTTCAACAAACTTCCATCCCTCGCGTGTAGGACCCGGCATGGCCAGGTGGTTAGGGCACTCGACTCGTAATCCGAATGTCGCGAGATCGAATCCCCGTCGCACCAAGCATGCTCGCCCTTTCAGCCGTGGGGGCGTTATAACTGTATGATCAATCCCACTATTAGTTGGTAAAAGAGTAGCTCAAGAATTGGCGGTGTGTGGTGATGACTAGTTGTCTTCCCTCTAGTCTTACACTGCTAAATTAGGGATGGCTAGCGAAATTAGAACACAAGCAAACAAACTGTTGTCGATGTTAGTGTTAGTGTTCATGTTTTGATAGTCGTCTTGAATACATTCCACACGCTACATTTATTGATATAAAACAGTTAAACCAGGAAACAAACAAAAAATAACTCAGACATATAAGTCGAACAACTAATTACAGAAACGTTGTATATCTAAATATTAGCATTAAATACAATTCCAAGTTCTCTCACGGACATATAATATATTTTTTAGAGGAAGTGTTAAAACAAGGTAGAGTTATCGTGAATATTTTACATTGTATAAGTTAGTGAAAGACAACAAAATACCAGAAGTGTACAATAAAAACAAAAACCAATGTTAAGCCAATACCTAATACTAAATAAAGACAGTAACGTTACCACCAAACTGGTTAGCTACAGGTCAAGAGACCGACTAGTGAATATTAAATAGAGACAGTAATGTAACCAACAAGATGGTTAGCTACAGGTCAAGTGACTGACTAGTGAATATTAAATAGAGACAGTAATGTTACGAACAAGATGGTTAGTTACAGGTCAAATGACCGACTAGTGAATACTAAATAGAGGCAGTAATGTCACCACTAAACTGGTTAGCTACATGTCAAGTGACCCACTAATGAAAACTAAATGGAAAATGTTTTTTCATGACATTACGATTAATATAGAATTTGCTTCCATGTTCTGCATAACGTTGTCTGTAATCTATCATGTTTGCTGATCAGATTATGTGGCTCCAATTTGTAGGGCTCAGCTAAATATGGTGAGTAATTTTCTATTGAGTAATGAATTAATATTTTCCATGTTTTAACCTTAAGGTTATCAATGAAGACATTTATTTGCAACGTTTATTCGAATGACATCATTTTTTTGGTTATTTCAGTAGATTTTAACACATTTTAACGGGAAACGTTTTATTTCTCGGTTAGTAATTTCAAATGTTTCAGTGGTTCGAGCTGTCTTTTTAAATTATTTCTATGAAAGAGAACATTGAAACCAATATACTCCTTATCAGAATTTATCTGTGGGAAACTGGAAATAACAAGGTTCCAGGCTGATTTTGTAGCCAATAAACAGATAGCTGAAAATAATTTTGATAAATTGTTACATAATATATGATAACATTTTTTTCTACAAATGCCACATAACCCATTACACTCAACGTTGCATAGGAAAAGAATCTAATGATTAACTTGTTACCTACTGATGTTTAACTTGTTACCTACAGATGTTTAACTTGTTACCTACTGGTGTTTAACTTGTCACCTGCAGATGATTAGCTTGCTACCTGCTGACGTTTAACTTCTTACCTACTGATGTTTAACTTGTTACCTACTGGTGTTTAACTTGTCACCTGCAGATGATTAGCTTGCTACCTGCTGACGTTTAACCTGTTACCTACTGATGTTTAACTTGTTACCTACTGGTGTTTAACTTGTTACCTACTGATGTTTAACTTGTTACCTACTGGTGTTTAACTTGTCACCTGCAGATGATTAGCTTGCTACCTGCTGACGTTTAACCTGTTACCTACTGATGTTTAACTTGTTACCTACTGGTGTTTAACTTGTCACCTGCAGATGATTAGCTTGCTACCTGCTGACGTTTAACTTGTTACCTACTGATGTTTAACTTGTTACCTACTGGTGTTTAACTTGTCATCTGCAGATGATTAGCTTGCTACCTGCTGACGTTTAACCTGTTACCTACTGATGTTTAACTTGTTACCTACTGGTGTTTAACTTGTTACCTACTGGTGTTTAACTAGTTATCTACTGGTGTTTAATTAGTTATCCGCTGGTGTTTAACTTGCTACCTACTGATGATTAATCTGTTATCTATTGATCATTAACTCTTTCAACTAGCCTGCTGTCTTCCCTCTATTTTATCAGTTCAAAAGGTTGAACGTTTCCCAATTATTAGCATGCCGGACAATGGATGTGCGAGTCCAGAACGTCTCGATGCCATAGAAACAATAAATTATGCTACATATTTTGGATTTGTGGATGCACCATGCTGGTGACGGTCAAATCCCGTCACTTGGTCAGACAAACATAGGCCTAAAGTTGGCCGTCAGTGCTATAATTCAAAAACAGACAACGACCTTATCACTTACACTATGTTTGAGACACGTAATGACACTGATATGGACAACTATCATCTAGTTTGTCCCATAGTGGCACAGCGGTATGTTTGCGGACTCACACCGCTAAAACCGATTTCGATACCGTGATGGGCAGAGCACAGATAGCCCACAGTATAGCTTTATTCTTAATTCAAAACAAACAAAACCACCTAGTTTATATTTAAAAGACATAATATCCGAAATCAAATAAACTGTTATTTTAAAATTACGAACGAGTAGGTGCATATAGTCCTTGTGTAACGAAAATTCTAAAACAACTAAACCTATAACTATAGATTTCGAATTGTTTTATATTGTAAGCCCACATTCTATGTCGTCAACTTTGAGAAAAATTATACGTTCTGTCACTATCAACACGTAACGTTGATGGACGGATGAAAGCTCTGACACTGTCTGTCTCAATTCAATATTTGCTAAACATATCACTAAGTGTGTAACACGAGATCTATTATTATTATTATTATTATTATTATTTATTTCTTCTGAATCTGTCAACTTTTCGATAATTAATCGAAATCCATGTGTTTATCGGCGGTTCTGGTAATAAACAAGTGACGGGTTCGATTTAACACAAGTTACGTCACAAACTGGCAATACTGAGTACGCCACCAAGTTTCTCTTCTGTTTACTATAAGAAAACAACAACATAAACAAATGCAGTTTACAGAAAGGAACACAGATATTTCTTTCTTCCAAGTTTTCTCTCTTCCGACGTTTCAATTTTCCATTCTACTTTTTTGTTTTTTGTGGCAACAGGCTGGTTGAATAATACCCGATTTAAGTAATTTCAGCCATCAAAAGAAGTCTGAGATACTTTTTACTTCCCCTCCCAGTGGCTCAGCGGTATGTCTGCGGAATTACAACATTACAATCCGGCTTTCGATACCCATGGTGGTCAGAGCACAGATCTCCCATTGTGTAGCTTTGTGCTTAATTCAAAACAACAAAAATGTTTACTTTTCTCTACAGCTTATGATGGGTGAAAATATCTTGGTTGAAGTGATTAAGATCAGTAGAATTTAAATAGCTTACCGTAGAAAGAGTTTGTTTGTTGGCGAAACAGTGGTGAAGATTTAAATTCTAGAAGCGAAAAATGAAGACTTATTCTTTGATCAAATAATTTATCGTTCTTTTGACGATGGAGTTTGTGAGTTTAGCTTTAAAATTTTGTTCGACAGGTGTAGGGGTCTCTAAGGATTCACATGGCACTTTGAGTGTCGATTGGTAATGGATTTCTTATATTTCCCGTGTTCTCAGGTTGCTTTTACTCGGCCCGGAATGGCCAAGTGGTTAAAACATTCGACTCGTAATCCGAGGGTCGCAGGTTTTAATCCTCGTCACACCAAACATGCTCGCCCTTTCAGCCGTGGGGGCGTTATAAGTGTAACGGTCAATCCCACTATTCTTTGGTAAAAGAATTAGGGACGACCAGCGCAGATAGCCCTCGTGTAGCTTTGCGCGAAATTACAAAAAACAACAATCATGCTTTTAGTCACTTTTGTATTGGACATAACATGGTAAATGCGTGAATAGGGAGGAACGTCTGATGAGAAAGGTTCGAGTACTATAACAAAGAGTGTGAAATCATCATGACAACAAAGTTCTTTCATGAATATAAAATTTTCAAAGAGGATCAATGAGAAAATGTTCTATCGACCGAAAATGAAACATTTTTTAATTTGTTTGTTTTTCATTAGCTCCATTTTGAAGTATTGCAACGTTAAAAACCGGGTTTTGATACCTGTGGTGGCCGAAGCACAGATGGTCTATTATGTAGCCTTGTACTTTAAATAATTAAACTTTTAAAATTACACATGACTGTTTATTTCAGTTTTCGTTTGTTTTGTTTTGAACTTCGTGCAAAACTACATGAGGGTTATCTGCGCTAGCCAACTCTTGGGTTACTCTTTTTGAAATGAATAGTGGGATTGACCGTCACTATATAACGCCCTCACGGCTGCAAGGGAAACATGTTTGGTCTGACAGAAATTTGAACCCCCCCGACCCTCAGATTTTGAGTCGAGCGCCCTAATCACTTGGCCATGCCGTTCTAGGCCCCCTATTGGCACAGTGGCATATCTGCTAGAAACCGGGCTTTGATACCCGATTTTGGCAGAGCAGTGATAGCATTTTGTGAAGTTTTGTGCCAATAAAAACAGCAATAGCTGTTTATTTACCCAAAATTATTTCAGCGATATAATTTCTGAAATTTGTTTAAAATGATAGTTTAATTGTAACTAAATAAACGAAATATATATATATATATAAGTTACGTGTTTCAGTAAATATGTAACAAGTTAAACTGTTTGTTTGTTTTGTGTTTGTTTTGAATTTCGCGCAAAGCTACTCGAGGGCTATCTGCGCAGGCCGTCCCTAATTTAGCAGTGTAAGACTAGACGGAAGGTAGCTAGTCATCACCACCCACCGCCAACTCTTGGGCTACTCTTTTATCAACGAATAGTGGAATTGACCGTTACTTTATAACGCCCCCACGGCTGAAAGGGCAAGCATGTTTGGTGCGATGGGGATTTGAACTCGCGACCCTCCAAATTTGTTAACGAAGAATATTGGGTTATTATATAGACGGTTATACCAAAACGATGGAAAATTTTACGACTATTGTTAATGAATATGGAACACATATAACGTTGAATGTGTAAAAACATTTATACTCGTATAGAACAACAAAATCAGTTTTAAAATATTTAGTCTACGACAGCTTCAGGTCTATGAGAAAATATATGTAATATTATGGAAATTGTAAGGAATTCCAACAGTATAATTGACATAATAATACCTAAAACATACCCATCATGATCAGATTACATATTAGGATATACGTTAAGCAGGAAACTAATAAGTTTGACCAATATAACATTATGAATTATAAAAAGATACTTGGTCAACTGTAATATTCAGTTTTCGCGACATATATTTAAAAGTATAAAATGCAAACTAAGGACAGTTATTGTAGAGTTTTATTATCGTTCATCGATTACTTACCTTCACTTTGCTTTTCACCATTAACTTATTTAACGAAATGGAAATAAGATGTGGACGGTTGGTTGTTTGGCGTTTTATGGCCCAAAGCAACTGCGCCAAATAACCGGTAATAAAAAATTAAAAGTAAAGTGAAATTATTAAAATTTGTAACAAGGAATCATTTTAAAAAGAGTAATTTTTGAATTAAAAACTTAAATAGCGTTAAAAAGGTCAATGGCTTTTAAACATTTATGAGGCGGACGGTGTCACCATCGCCAATGATACTGTCCAGCGTCAGGGTTTGGTTTGTTTTGAATTTTGTGCAAAGCTACACGAGGGCTATCTGCGCTAGCCGTCCCTACGTTAGTAGTGTAAGACTAAATGGTGTTTTTTGGTGTGTTTTTTCTTATAGCAAAGCCACATCGGGCTATTTGCTGAATCCACCGAGGGGAATCGAACCAGTGATTTTAGCGTTCTAAATTCGTAGACTTAACGCGGTACCAGCGGGGGACAAGACTAGAGAGAAGGCAGCTAGTCGTTGCCACTCACTGCCAACACTTGGCTACTCTTTGCTAACGAATAGTGGGAGTTAGCGCACATTATAACGCCCCCACTACGGCTGAAAGGGCGAGCATGTTTGGTGTGACGGGGTTTCGAACCCGTGACCCTCAGATTACGCGTCGAGTGCCTAAACCACTTGGCCATGCCAGGCCACAAACCTAGGTACGGACAAACAATATTATAGTATTGCACAGAAAAACTATGAAATGAATGGCATTAGGTAAAACATTACATAATATGTTTTCTATAATTTACAAGAATATTCATCTGCAGTTTGAACACATATTTTAAAAGAATCAGTACTCGTCCTGTAGATGGACTTTTTATTATTATGTTGTTTTTAGTTTGACTTTACTATGAAGGAAATAAAGTAAGGAAAAGTTTTCATTTAACTTTTTATCTGAAAATTATGAAACATAAACCAGTTGTTGTTTTAAGGGTAACGTAATACCCTATAACTTAAAATACAGTTTACTGTCTGTTCTTTAAACATGACTAGTCATATTTTATCAACTTGCTTGAATAACGTATCATTAACTTGCTTAAAATAACTAACTTAAGATTTCCAACTTTTAAACAATAGAGAGTTGTTTCTTTTCTTTAACCTCTTTAAACAATAACTAGTCTAATGTTCACAACTTTTAAACAATAGAAAGTTGTTTCTTTTCTTTAACCTCTTTAAACAATAACTAGTCTAATGTTCACAACTTTTAAACAATAGAAAGTGGTTTCTTTTCTTTAACCTCTTTAAACAATAACTAGTCTAATGTTCACAACTTTTAAACAATGAAAAGTCATGTTTTCGTTACGTCAAGCTCTTTTAACAATAACCAGTCTAATGATTGCACACTGCCTTGGAACAATGAATAATGAAGTTCTTGTCAGTTCTTTAGGTTAGTTGCTTATACTATCATTTAATTATAATTATTAACTGGTAACTAATTAACTTCAGTGAAGTAAATAAAATATCAGACTTCCATCAAGAAGTCCTAGAATTGGACGCCGACCAATCAAAACACAGAAACAGTTATTCTCGAGGATTCCCTGAAGGCTATAGTAGAACGTGAGACAAAACTAGTTTGAAATTAATATATAGTTATAAAATAGGATTTACTAATTAATTATTAAACTTGAGTAACCTTATAATCTATTAAATGAGAGCACATTAGCTTTTTTATATGAAAGCTAAATAATAATTTCTTCGCTTTCTTTAAAAAGTGGGTAGCCATGTTTTTGTAAACTTCTTAAATAATAACTAGACTGATGCTTCTTTAACTTTTCTAAAAAATAACTATTAAACATAGTTAATATTTCGTCAACTTGTACAAAACTATTCTGTTGCCTTGTCAACTGCTAACAAGTGTTAATCATTACGTTCGGCAGTCGACTCGTAATCCGAGGGTCGCGGGTTCGAATCCCTGTCACACCAAACAGGCTCATCCTTTCAGCCGTAAGGGCGTTATACTGTTCGGTCAATCCCACTATTCGTTGGTAAAAGAGTAGCTCAAAAGTTGGTGGTGGGTGGCGATGACTAGATGTATTCTCTCTTGTCTTACACTGCTAAATTAGGGACGGCTGGCGCAGATAGCCCTCGTGTAGCTTTGCGCGAAATTCAAAACAAACAAAAACAATACTTTCGTCAGCTTCTTGAAACAGTAGTTGATACTGTTATGTTAACTTTCTTAAACAAGTCGTTCGCATTTCTTTGA
The DNA here is from genome assembly GCF_004210375.1 of Tachypleus tridentatus. Taxonomy (NCBI): domain Eukaryota; kingdom Metazoa; phylum Arthropoda; class Merostomata; order Xiphosura; family Limulidae; genus Tachypleus; species Tachypleus tridentatus. The sequence continues at coordinate 22,189,564 of NC_134826.1, forward strand.
ACAATAGCGATTTATATCATTTGCCAATTTCTTTAAACAATAACTTGTCATATACTTTTCCACTTTCTTTAAGCAATAGCTGATCACATAATTTGCCAACTTCTTTGAACAATAACTAGTCATATATTTTGCCAACTTCTTTAAATAGCTACTATTGACTTGAACTTCTATAAACAACAACTATACGCATGCTTTGTAAACATATTTTATACATGGAGCGATGCTATAATAAATTACTTTTATACAATATAAGTGGGTTGATTTTAAAATATAAGACAGGAACATTTATATAGCAGTAGAGCAGAGTTTTTAGGATGGGTTTTGATGATCAGATATCAATCGCTTTCGTGGCTAGTATTCTATAAGATCATTTAAGTATAATTACTAATTATTGTTTTTTTTATAATTGTATGCCATTTATTAATTACTAATTATTGTTTTTTTATAATTGTATGCCATTTATTAATTACTTTTAATTATTCGTTTTACCTGCTAATCAGCTGCGGTCATTGAGAAGAACTACTTTTGTGTTAGCTAGGATTCAAACCTGGGTTGTTCGTTTTTCTTTGAAAGAAGATTGGGACTTTATTCACTCGATCAGAGAGCTAATTACGAAAATTGTTCAGATCATAAACAATTTTTATAAACAAATGTATAATTATCTGCATCTCATTGTAACTGTTAGTAGTCTGTACCATTACTTAAGTTTGACTTTAATTAAATAGTATTTACAGAAAACCTTTGATTTTTCTGCAGGCGACCGTCATGCCACATAACGAAGTGAAATAATACTAAACTAATAATATACGAAGTGTTTGTTTGTTTGTTTGTTTTAATTTCGTACAAAACTACTGGAGGGCTATCTGTGCTAGCTGTCCCTAATTTAGTAGTGTAAGACTAGAGGGAAGGCAGCTAGTCATCACCACCCACAGCCAACTCTTGGACTACTCTTTCACCAACGAATAGTGGGATTGACCGTAACATTATAACGCCCCCACGTTTGGCGCGACCGGGATGCGAACCCGCGACCCTCAGATTACGATATACGAAGTGTCGAGAAGATAAAAAGAATAGCCGATATAATATTTCCACAATCTTTCTAAGCCTTTGTACAACGACAGAAGTGTCGAGAAGATAAAAAGAATAGCCGATATAATATTTCCTCAATCTTTCTAAGCCTTTGTACAACGACAGAAGTGTCGAGAAGATAAAAAGAATAGCCGATATAATATTTCCACAATCTTCCTAAGCCTTTGTACAACGACAAAAGTGTCGAGAAGATAAAAAGAATAGCCGATATAATATTTCCACAATCTTCCTAAGCCTTTGTACAACGACAGAATAACAACCGTAAAGTGGGGTAGAAAACTCTTTAGTAATTAATTAATGAAGGTAACACTTATTAGTGGACTTAAGTGATCAAATAGCATAGTGACAATAACAAAGACCACCATAACTTTCTTTTAAAATTCATGACCTTAATGCATTTACGATGTCTGGGAAAATCATAAATCATTTTTTGAAATAATTAAAATAGTACGATATACACAAGTAGAATTAAAGATTCGAACATTGGATCCTTCTACTTGCTAATCACTAGGACAAGTTCGGTCTATTAACCTCTATTTTAATTCAATTTGTAACCTTCATAACCTTCATTTAGATACACTTACGTTTCTGTTTCTAACCTTCCATTTCGTGTTCACGTTTCGATTTCTGAACTTCACTCATATACAAAATCTATATCTCTTCGAAAATGAAATATGCAAAAAATTTGGTATTAACGTTAAGCTACATTGTATAAACACAGGTTTTGTTATTATTGTTATCAGTTACTTATTTAAGTTTGTAACACGTTTTCAGAACATTTGGCGATAGACATACCTTCACTCTCAGACTGGTAATCTTGAAAATTCTCCATCTCATTTCGAGTACCAATGACCAAATCTTTCATATCAGCAGCATTGTTCTCAGACGTTACTGACCAATTATTGTTGGAGCAGGACGGATGTTGTAGCCAAACATGTTGTGAATCCGTTATTGAGCAGGATGTGCCATCAATATTGTACGATCCGCAGTTTTTATCAGAGATCTTTGGGAACGTGGCATGAGTAAAAACTCTTCTTCTGACCATCGTCCAGTCTTGACCAGAAGACAAGGAATGTTTTCTGGAAAGCAAATTTTCGATAAAGAAATCAGATGTCACTGTTGGAGAAGTCTTCATTCGAGTAGCATTAACTTCTTCCGTCCGGTTAGTTTCTTTCTCACAGTTGCTGTTGTTCATTCCTGTTATTGGCTGGCAAATTTGGCCCTGTATGAAACGACGTCTCTAATAGAGATATCGTTTTCTCACGATAGTCTACGCTGTCACCACAGCTCATGACATAATTGCACAGGATTTCTCCCTCCTTTTCGTCTTTGAACCTATTTGTCTCGTTATGATTTGACGTTTAGCATCACCGTGACAACACGGCTCCACCCATTTCTGGTCGGGCTTTCAGTGGTTGACTTGCTGTGTCCCGTCTTCGACTGTATATGGTAGCACTTAGATAGTTACTAATAGCCTTTTGGAATCAATTTGACACTCGGAAAATGATGAATTAAATAATAAAAAAAGCGGTTTATAATCTGATGCAATAGGAAATGGGTAATTAAATGGTGGGTCTACTTGAGAGACGACTTAAGGCTGCTCATTAATTAAGTCTCAGTCTGCGGAACTGGAAACAGACGAAGCGCGTCGTCCCGTCACAACGGCTGGTACAGCGTATCTGGTGGCGGGGTCAGGATTTATAAATACGAACCAGAAAAGTACTTATCAATCTGATATTCTCATTCTGTTTGTTGGTTTCTTTGCTTGGAATTTCGCGCAATGCTAAATGAGGGGCTATCTGCGCTAACCGTCCCTAATTTAGCTGTATAAGACTCATAACATAAGGAAGGCAGCTAGTCATTACCACCCACCACCAACTTTGGGTTACTTTTTTTACCAACGAATAATGGGATTGATCGTGCCATTACAACACCTCCACTGCTGAAAGGGCGAGCATGTTGGGTATTACTGGGATTCGAACCCGCAATCCACAGATTGCCTGTTCTTCTCATATCAGAAACATTTGGATATTTATCTTAAACAAGCTTGACAAAACTCGCACTTTTAGCAGTTTTTTTTAAATTACCGAAGAGTGTAACTAAACATTTCCTTCCACTATGTGTATTTCTTTGACGCGTCACATTAGCTTCTCTGACGTTTCATCCGAATATGACTGACACTCTTACGTCAACACTATATACCATTGTTATTTTTTCAATGACCAACAGAAAACGATTGACAGTTGAACGTCTTCACTTTAACCTGTTGAGTGCCAAGTATTTCAGCTGCTACAATACAACTCTAATGCTTCTCATTTTGTAACTTTTTGTGCCGCCATTTTGGATCGAAAGTGAAACAATTTGTAAGTAGGTCAAATTCATGTATGGTGCTGACATCTAATGTTGAAGTTATGTATTATTGAGGACGAATTAACTCGTCCGTGGCACTGTGTTACAGATCGGCTTGGACGACTTATCTCGTCTATGGCACTGAACAGGTTAAAGCTGCTTCAAAGCAAACTTTTCTCGTTCTTTCTTGGATAAAGCATTTTCTTAGCAAGTGCACCACGCAAGTTTGTTTTCTCTCTGCAAACTATACACGAACATTTGTTTTTTTACGCACGTATAATCATTTGCTAATTAGCATTAAAACTTAGATGTTCTGCACTGATAAGTATTGTTTGGATTCGCTGTTAATTTCAATTGCTGACTTTTTATTAGCAGAAATAAGAAGAACATTTATTTTATATATGTATTGTGCTTCCACCTGTCGGGTACAGCACGCACTATTACCCGATTGTGAAGTACTTGCAGTCATGTTGTAACGATCGAACATTAATTGTTGTCATGTTATGTACCCTATACGTTCACGTAAGCCACGGTATTTTTGATTTATAGACACTAATTAATAATTAATTTACATCCTACCTTTTATCTTTTAATCTCTTGCCGTCTTCAGGGAAGTTTTCAGAAAATGGCGGTATGGATCCAACAATGGGTCTCTTTGGTGAAGAGTCTGCTTTGCAATCCATTCATTCTCGCTCATTAGGACTTGAATCAACCAACGATTTGAAGAGAGATTTTGTGATTATGCCTATTTCTGCTCCGTCAACTGTGCGTATTATCAATTAGTATGTATGAGGACTTTGTGTCGTGTGACTCATTACTTTCACATCAATATGTTTTGTTATATAGTCTTCTCTGACATGAGTCCCTATTACAGATAAATTGGTAGATGTATATATATATATTATGCTTCTAAACTGAAACTTCTCTTGACATTTATGTTTCTTCAAAGTGCTAAAGTCCACCATTTACAAGAGATGTTGTAAAAGGTGTTTTTGCTTTCCACTGGGGGTTTAATGCACTTGATGCGTATTAAATACAATCGTGGTGTATTGTGGCTTCTGACTTGTATTCTTAGAATGGACAGCGGTCTGTTTACGGACCTACATCTCTACAATCCGAGGATCGATTCTCTGTGGTTGACACAGCAGATTGTCCGACTCGGCTCTTTTCTCAAGCAAGCCAACAAGCAAATTGTGAATGTTGTCCTAATTTTTACCTCTCTAAGTTTTCAGATTAATGTTGTCTTCTTCATCACGTGTTCCAGATATCCATTCTCAAGGAGGGATCTATTGGCGTGGTTTTAATTCTTCCTAGCGCCTTCTGTATTATTAATCTCGATCATTCTTAAAACCAGGCGACTTACGACGTCTGTCTTTATCCTATCAGGGTGGTTTAACTAATTGTTTAGATAAATGTCAGTATTTGTTTCTTTTAAACTCCTACGGTGGATGAATTATATAACATATGGCGTCTAGGGATGGAAAGACGTTATGATTTCTATATTCAACTTTAATTACAATTGTGGATGTTTTTGCTTCATTAATTCATAAATCCTGGCGCCCTTCCCCTGTAGTGTAAACAGTAATATTGTAAATACACTCAGTCATTGTTAACTGTCATTGGTGCATTCCTGAGGACCACGAGGAACTACCAAACTATAAACAACGGGGTCAACTAACTCATAGATTTACATGTAATGTATGGAAGACATAGAGTCACATGCAGTATATGGAAGATATGTTCCTAAGATGAAAGTATTTTATTACTTATTTTTATTTTAGTTAATATAACCCACTCTTTAACAGCGTGGAAGGTATGTCAATATAACGCACTCTTTAACAGCGTGTAAGGTATGTCAATATAACCCACTCTTTAACAGCGTGTAAGGTATGTCAATATAACCCACTCTTTAACAGCGTGTAAGGTATGTCAGTATAACCCACTCTTTAACAGCGTGGAAGGTATGTCAATATAACCCACTCTTTAACAGCGTGTAAGGTATGTCAAATAACTCACTCTTTAACAGCGTGTAAGGTATGTCAATATAACCCACTCTTTAACAGCGTGTAAGGTATGTCAATATAACCCACTCTTTAACAGCGTGGAAAGTAGGTCAATATAATTCAATACTAAGACTCATTAGGTGGGCTGGTATATCACAGACAAGGTAGATGTATAGGGTATATATATATCATCAGCTTACATGAACAACAACAAGTTAGTTTAGGTTGGGTTACTGGAAATATACACATATACATATTTATTTCTCTTAAAATAAGCATTACAAATTCTAGTACAACTCCATTTATGTTCGTTTTACTTTCGACCAGTAATACTCTCAATAAAATAACCATATAATAACCAGAGTACAATAACCTTCGTATTTTAATTTAGAATCTACTGTTTAATTTAAAAAAAATAAGTGCACCATACTAGCAGAATCGTTTGTGCCACTATACGTTGCACATATAGTAGTGTTCATCCCAATAAAATACAAGAAATGTGAAAATTATATTACTCTTCAAGATTATCAGGGAAGTTACGCGAAAAGTAATTTAAGGCTTGGCATAATCAAGTGGTTAAAGCCCTCGACTCCTAATATAAAGGTCGTGGGTTCGAAACACCCCACACATGCTCGCCATTTTAGTCGTGGGGACCTTATAATGTGAAAGTCAATCTCACTATTCGCGTGTGAAAGAGTAGCCCAAGAATTGGCGGTGAGTGGTGATGACAAATTGCCTTCCTTCTAGTGTTACACTGCTAAATTAGGGAAGACTCGTGCAGACAGCCCTCGAGTAATCTTTGCGCGAAATTAAACAAAGCAAAGTTAACTCAACAATATATACATATGACATTTACATGTATTTATACATTTTGATATAAAATTACATCCAACATAAACGTGGTCGATTTAGTTTGGTTTATTTTGAATTTCGTGCATAGTTACACGAGGGCTATCTGTGCTAGCCGTCTCTAATTTTGCAGTGTAAGACTAGAGGCAAGGCATCAGCTAGTCATCACCACCCACCGCCAACGCTTGGGCTACTCTTTTACCAACGAACAGTGAGATTGACGTCACATAATAACGCCCCCACAGCTGAAAGGACGAGCATGTTTGGTATGATGGGGGTTCGAAACAGCGACCATCAGATTACGAGTGGAGTACCTTATCCACCTAGCCATGCCGGGACCCTACGTCGTAGGACTAGGCCTTTTAGATTATTGTTTATAACTTTAAACTTCAACTAAACCGGATACAATTTTTAGAATTTAGACAATCTCTTCAGCTAATCCTTTTCTATTTTTTAAAAATAAAATAACAGCAAACGGATTGCCGTAAGATGCTGAAAGTAAATTATAATGCATTTATTTTGGAATTATAAAATGCGTGTGTTTCTAAGTTTAATTTGTTTCCGTTGGATGTGGTTGTCGAAAACTGTTCAACGCACACACTTTTCTGAACACTCTTTTCACTTATTATTTTTTATCTATTTCTGGAGCTCAGTGTAGTTAACAGTTTATCAAAAACAAGAGTCTTTTGTATTTATTTATGTGTATTTGTATGGATTACAAAGTGAAGGTCAAACTTAGGGTCAACCTAGGTCACAAGTTGAAGCGACATAACGTTGACATTCCTTCGTTATTATTCTAATACATGTGGACTAATTTAATTTGCTTGTTATCTTTATTACCAGATTTAATCATTATAAGAAGGGAAGCCAGACCCATTTCCTTTACCATCTTTATTAGAAGGGGACCCAGCTGTGACAACGTTAGTCAGGTCAGCGACAACATTCTGAGCACTTAGAAACAGATCAAGGAAACTGATGACTGGAGTTTCTCCATTTTCCTTAAATATAAAAGTTAACATGCGTAATGTGATTCGTATCGTGTGATAACACAGACACGTCAGACCACAATAGATTGTCTGGACAACGTACATAAGGATGTTTAATTTCTGTTGAATAAACATTACAAAACGAAGTAATGAATAAAAAGTTACTGGATCTCATGAAAATTATATAACACTAATATAAAGACGATGGTAATCACATCAAGTTGTCTCATATCAGCGTTACTATATCTAATCCAGTTATAACACTAGCATAACTTGTCCTCTGTGAGTGTTACTAGACCTAATCATCTTGTATAACAGTAATATAAGGGCCATGGTAATCACATCAAGTTGTCTCACGTCAGCGTTACTATATCTAATCCAGTTATAACACTAGCATAACTTGTCTTCTGTGAGTGTTACTAGATCTAATCATGCTGTATAACAGTAATATAAGGGCCATGGTAATCACATCAAGTGGTCACACGTCAGCGTTACTATATCTAATCCAGTTATAACAGCAGCATAACTTGTCTTTTGTGAGTGTTACTAGATCTAATCATGTGTAACAGTAATATAAGGGCCATGGTAATCACATCAAGTTGTCTCACGTCAGCGTTACTATATCTAATCCAGTTATAACAGCAGCATAACTTGTCTTCTGTGAGTGTTACTAGACCTAATCATGTTGTATAACAGTAATATAAGGGTCATGGTAATCACATCAAGTTGTCTCACGTCAGCGTTACTATATCTAATCCAGTTATAACACTAGCATAACTTGTCTTCTGTGAGTGTTACTACACCTAATCATGTTGTATAACAGTAATATAAGGGCCATGGTAATCACATCAAGTTGTCTCACGTCAGCGTTACTATATCTAATCCAGTTATAACAGCAGCATAACTTGTCTTTTGTGAGTGTTACTAGACCTAATCATGCTGTATAACAGTAATATAAGGGCCATGGTAATCACATCAAGGTGTCTCATATCAGCGTTACTATATCTAATCCAGTTATAACACTAGCATAACTTGTCTTCTGTGAGTGTTACTAGACCTAATCATGTTGTATAACAGTAATATAAGGGCCATGGTAATCACATCAAGTTGTCTCACGTCAGCGTTACTATATCTAATCCAGTTATAACAGCAGCATAACTTGTCTTCTGTGAGTGTTACTAGACCTAATTATGTTGTATAACAGTAATATAAGGGCCATGGTAATCACGTCAAGTTGTTTCACGTCAGCGTTACTATATCTAATCCAGTTATAACACTAGCATAACTTGTCTTCTGTGAGTGTTACTAGACCTAATCATGTTGTATAACAGTAATATAAGGGCCATGGTAATCACATCAAGTTGTCTCACGTCAGCGTTACTATATCTAATCCAGTTATAACACTAGCATAACTTGTCTTCTGTGAGTGTTACTAGACCTAATCATGTTGTATAACAGTAATATAAGGGCCATGGTAATCACATCAAGTTGTCTCACGTCAGCGTTACTATATCTAATCCAGTTATAACAGCAGCATAACTTGTCTTCTGTGAGTGTTACTAGACCTAATCATGTTGTATAACAGTAATATAAGGGCCATGGTAATCACACCAACTTGTCTCACGTCAGCGTTACTATATCAAATCCAGTTATAACAGCAGCATAACTTGTCTTCTGTGAGTGTTACTAGACCTAATCATGTTGTATAACAGTAATATAAGGGCCATGGTAATCACATCAAGTTGTCTCACGTCAGCGTTACTATATCTAATCCAGTTATAACAGCAGCATAACTTGTCTTCTGTGAGTGTTACTAGACCTAATCATGTTGTATAACAGTAATATAAGGGCCATGGTAATCACATCAAGTTGTCTCACGTCAGCGTTACTATATCTAATCCAGTTATAACAGCAGCATAACTTGTCTTCTGTGAGTGTTACTAGACCTAATCATGTTGTATAACAGTAATATAAGGGCCATGGTAATCACACCAACTTGTCTCACGTCAGCGTTACTATATCAAATCCAGTTATAACACTAGCATAACTTGTCCTCTGTGAATGTTACTAGACCTAATCATGCTGTATAACAGTAATATAAGGGCCATGGTAATCACATCAAGTAGTCTCACGTCAGCGTTACTATATCTAATCCAGTTATAACACTAGCATAACTTGTCTTCTGTGAGTGTTACTAGACCTAATCATGTTGTATAACAGTAATATAAGGGCCATGGTAATCACATCAAATGGTCTCACGTCAGCGTTACTATATCTAATCCAGTTATAACACTAGCATAACTTGTCCTCTGTGAGTGTTACTAGACCTAATCATGTTGTATAACAGTAATATAAGGGCCATGGTAATCACATCAAGTTGTCTCACGTCAGCGTTACTATATCTAATCCAGTTATAACAGCAGCATAACTTGTCTTCTGTGAGTGTTACTAGACCTAATCATGTTGTATAACAGTAATATAAGGGCCATGGTAATCACACCAACTTGTCTCACGTCAGCGTTACTATATCAAATCCAGTTATAACACTAGCATAACTTGTCCTCTGTGAGTGTTACTAGACCTAATCATGCTGTATAACAGTAATATAAGGGCCATGGTAATCACATCAAGTTGTTTCACGTCAGCGTTACTATATCTAATCCAGTTATAACACTAGCATAACTTGTCTTCTGTGAGTGTTACTAGACCTAATCATGTTGTATAACAGTAATATAAGGGTCATGGTAATCACATCAAGTTGTTTCACGTCAGCGTTACTATATCTAATCCAGTTATAACAGCAGCATAACTTGTCTTCTGTGAGTGTTACTAGACCTAATCATGTTGTATAACAGTAATATAAGGGTCATGGTAATCACATCAAGTAGTCTCACGTCAGCGTTACTATATCTAATCCAGTTATAACACTAGCATAACTTGTCTTCTGTGAGTGTTACTAGACCTAATCATGTTGTATAACAGTAATATAAGGGCCATGGTAATCACGTCAAGTTGTCTCATATCATCGTTATTATATCTAATCCAGTTATAACACTAGCATAACTTGTCTTCTGTGAGTGTTACTAGACCTAATCATGTTGTATAACAGTAATATAAGGGCCATGGTAATCACGTCAAGTTGTCTCACGTCAGCGTTACTATATCTAATCCAGTTATAACACTAGCATAACTTGTCCTCTGTGAGTGTTACTAGACCTAATCATGTTGTATAACAGTAATATAAGGGCCATGGTAATCACATCAAGTTGTTTCACGTCAGCGTTACTATATCTAATCCAGTTATAACACTAGCATAACTTGTCTTCTGTGAGTGTTACTAGACCTAATCATGTTGTATAACAGTAATATAAGGGCCATGGTAATCACATCAAGTTGTCTCACGTCAGCGTTACTATATCTAATCCAGTTATAACACTAGCATAACTTGTCTTCTGTGAGTGTTACTAGACCTAATCATGTTGTATAACAGTAATATAAGGGTCATGGTAATCACGTCAAGTTGTCTCACGTCAGCGTTACTATATCTAATCCAGTTATAACACTAGCATAACTTGTCTTCTGTGAGTGTTACTAGACCTAATCATGTTGTATAACAGTAATATAAGGGCCATGGTAATCACATCAAGTTGTCTCACGTCAGCGTTACTATATCTAATCCAGTTATAACACTAGCATAACTTGTCTTCTGTGAGTGTTACTAGACCTAATCATGTTGTATAACAGTAATATAAGGGCCATGGTAATCACGTCAAGTTGTCTCACGTCAGCGTTACTATATCTAATCCAGTTATAACACTAGCATAACTTGTCTTTTGTGAGTGTTACTAGACCTAATCATGTTGTATAACAGTAATATAAGGGCCATGGTAATCACGTCAAGTTGTTTCACGTCAGCGTTACTATATCTAATCCAGTTATAACACTAGCATAACTTGTCTTCTGTGAGTGTTACTAGACCTAATCATGCTGTATAACAGTAATATAAGGGCCATGGTAATCACGTCAAGTTGTCTCACGTCAGCGTTATTATATCTAATCCAGTTATAACACTAGCATAACTTGTCTTTTGTGAGTGTTACTAGACCTAATCATGCTGTATAACAGTAATATAAGGGCCATGGTAATCACGTCAAGTTGTCTCATATCATCGTTATTATATCTAATCCAGTTATAACACTAGCATAACTTGTCTTTTGTGAGTGTTACTAGACCTAATCATGCTGTATAACAGTAATATAAGGGCCATGGTAATCACGTCAAGTTGTCTCACGTCAGCGTTATTATATCTAATCCAGTTATAACACTAGCATAACTTGTCTTTTGTGAGTGTTACTAGACCTAATCATGCTGTATAACAGTAATATAAGGGCCATGGTAATCACGTCAAGTTGTCTCATATCATCGTTATTATATCTAATCCAGTTATAACACTAGCATAACTTGTCTTTTGTGAGTGTTACTAGACCTAATCATGCTGTATAACAGTAATATAAGGGCCATGGTAATCACGTCAAGTTGTCTCATATCATCGTTATTATATCTAATCCAGTTATAACACTAGCATAACTTGTCTTTTGTGAGTGTTACTAGACCTAATCATGCTGTATAACAGTAATATAAGGGCCATGGTAATCACGTCAAGTTGTCTCACGTCAGCGTTATTATATCTAATCCAGTTATAACACTAGCATAACTTGTCTTTTGTGAGTGTTACTAGACCTAATCATGCTGTATAACAGTAATATAAGGGCCATGGTAATCACGTCAAGTTGTCTCATATCATCGTTATTATATCTAATCCAGTTATAACACTAGCATAACTTGTCTTCTGTGAGTGTTACTAGACCTAATCATGTTGTATAACAGTAATATAAGGGCCATGGTAATCACGTCAAGTTGTCTCACGTCAGCGTTACTATATCTAATCCAGTTATAACAGCAGCATAACTTGTCTTCTGTGAGTGTTACTAGACCTAATCATGTTGTATAACAGTAATATAAGGGCCATGGTAATCACATCAAGTTGTCTCATATCAGCGTTACTATATCTAATCCAGTTATAACACTAGCATAACTTGTCTTCTGTGAGTGTTACTAGACCTAATCATGCTGTATAACAGTAATATAAGGGCCATGGTAATCACATCAAGTTGTCTCATATCATCGTTATTATATCTAATCCAGTTATAACACCAGCATAACTTGTCTTCTGTGAGTGTTACTAGACCTAATCATGTTGTATAACAGTAATATAAGGGCCATGGTAATCACGTCAAGTTGTCTCACGTCAGCGTTACTATATCTAATCCAGTTATAACACTAGCATAACTTGTCTTCTGTGAGTGTTACTAGACCTAATCATGTTGTATAACAGTAATATAAGGGCCATGGTAATCCCACCAACTCATTTCAAGTCGGTGGTACTAACTTTTAGAAAGTTGTTCCTGATAAATCAACTCTTCTAATGTTAATAGGTAGATAAATCGAAGATTGCAAACTGTTATTGTCAGATTAACGGGTTTTGTAACTCGACATTTAATACCACATTAATTTAGATTTTTTCTAATTCTTTGTGTCAAAATTATATTTTTAATATAAATTTAATACACTAAGCTTTGTATAAGTTAGAATTTCAAAATCTTCAAGGCCTAATAATTAACCTGAATGATGCCGAAAAATCCAAAGGTGTGTTTATTGTACCATTAATTACTGTTTCAAAAGTTATCTGAAGTTATGCAAAACAATAACACTATGTAACACAAATTTTGTTCCTGGATAGTATGTATTATTTTTTCTTAATTACTTATGTTGCAAAAGTACAGAAAATGACCATTATTCCCTTCAAACGTTGTTTTTGAGACCTGGATAATGAAATTTATAAATTAACCTATTTGCTATGTGCAATCGGGCAAATTTACACATTTTCATTTACATAAGGTCTGAATAAAACAACATATGAAACAACATTTACATGTACTTATATTAAAGTTATACAAAAATATTCAGAAGTGAGTAGTTTTTCGAAATTTGCGACTGTAATGTAAATAGCTTTTACGTATCAGCCCTCAAATATGGTCTACTATCATGTTTTTGTCATACGCTACTTGGTCACAAAGTACGTTTGAAGAGAAAAATTTGTCTTTTCCATTTAATTTAGGTATAAACAATTGGGAAATAACACTTACATGGTGTTATCAATTACTAAGAAAAATATGGAACCAGCCAGAAGACCATTTGCCAAAAGAGAAAGTTAAATAATATATGAATTACGAACACATTTTTATAAAAACAACAACACTATTCTTACATAGTTATAGCTTCTAGTATAAACAACCACTCTTGTTGAGTTCCATGTTACGTAATGTAAACAACCATTGTTGTTGAGTTCCATCCTTGATATGTAAACAACCATTCTTGTTAAGTTCCATTCTAGATATGCAAACAACCATTCTTGTTGAGTTCCATTCTAGATATGTAAACAATCACGCTTGTTGAGTTCCATGCTAGATATGTAAACAACCATTCTTGTTAAGTTCCATTCTAGATATGCAAACAACCATTCTTGTTGAGTTCCATTCTAGATATGTAAACAATCACGCTTGTTGAGTTCCATGCTAGATATGTAAACAATCACTCTTGTTGAGTTCCATTCTAGATATGTAAACAACCATTCTTGCTGAGTTCCATTATAGATATGTAAACAATCACTCTTCTGAGTTCCATTCCAGATATGTAAACAACCATTCTTGTTGAGTTCCATTATAGATATGTAAACAATCACTCTTGTGAGATCCATTCTAGATATGTAAACAACCGTTCTTGTTGAGTTCCATCCTATATATGTAAACAACCATTCTTGTTGAGTTCCATTTTATATATGTAAACAATCACTCTTGTTGAGTTCCATTCTAGATATGTAAACAATCACTCTTGTTGAGTTCCATTCTAAATATGTAGACAATCACACTTGTTGAGTTCCATTCTAGATATGTAAACAACCATTCTTGTTGAGTTCCATTCTAGATATGTAAACAATAACTCTTCTGAGTTACATTCTAGATATGCAAACAACCATTCTTGTTGAGTTACATTCTAGATATGTAAGCAACCATTCTTGTTGAGTTCCATTCTAGATATGTAAACAACCATTCTTGTTGAGATCCATCCTAGATATGTAAACAACCATTCTTCTTGAGATCCATTCTATATATGTAAACAACCATTCTTGTTGAGTTCAATTCTAGATATGTAAACAACCTTTCTTGTTGAGTTCCATTCTAGATATGTAAACAATCACTCTTGTGAGTTCCATTCTAGATATGTAAACAACCGTTCTTGTTGAGTTCCATCCTATATATGTAAACAACCATTCTTGTTGAGTTCCATTTTATATATGTAAACAATCACTCTTGTTGAGTTCCATTCTAGATATGTAAACAATCACTCTTGTGAGTTCCATTCTAGATATGTAAACAATCACTCTTGTGAATTCCGTTCTAGATATGTAAACAACCGTTCTTGTTGAGTTCCATTCTAGATATGTAAACAACCATTCTTGTTGAGTTCCATTCTAGATATGTAAACAATCACGCTTGTTGAGTTCCATGCCAAATATGTAAACAATCACTCTTGTTGAGTTCCATTCTAGATATGTAAACAACCATTCTTGCTGAGTTCCATTATAGATATGCAAACAATCACTCTTCTGAGTTCCATTCCAGATATGTAAACAACCATTCTTGTTGAGTTCCATTCTAGATATGTAAACAATAACTCTTCTGAGTTACATTCTAGATATGCAAACAACCATTCTTGTTGAGTTACATTCTAGATATGTAAGCAACCATTCTTGTTGAGTTCCATTCTAGATATGTAAACAACCATTCTTGTTGAGATCCATCCTAGATATGTAAACAACCATTCTTCTTGAGATCCATTCTATATATGTAAACAACCATTCTTGTTGAGTTCCATTCTAGATATGTAAACAACCTTTCTTGTTGTGTTCCATTCTAGATATGTAAACAATAACTCTTCTGAGTTACATTCTAGATATGCAAACAACTATTCTTGTTGAGTTACATTCTAGATATGTAAGCAACCATTCTTGTTGAGTTCCATTCTAGATATGTAAACAACCATTCTTGTTGAGATCCATCCTAGATATGTAAACAATCACTCTTGTGAGTTCCATTCTAGATATGTAAACAACCGTTCTTGTTGAGTTCCATCCTATATATGTAAACAACCATTCTTGTTGAGTTCCATTTTATATATGTAAACAACCATTCTTGTTGAGTTCCATTCTAGATATGTAAACAACCTTTCTTGTTGAGTTCCATTCTAGATATGTAAACAATCACTCTTGTGAGTTCCATTCTAGATATGTAAACAATCACTCTTGTTGAGTTCCATTCTAGACATATAAACAACCATTCTTGTTGAGTTCCATTCTAGATATGCAAACAACCATTCTTGCTGAGTTCCATTATAGATATGTAAACAATCACTCTTCTGAGTTCCATTCCAGATATGTAAACAACCATTCTTGTTGAGTTCCATTATAGATATGTGAACAATCACTCTTGTGAGATCCATTTTAGATATGTAAACAACCGTTCTTGTTGAGTTTCATCCTATATATGTAAACAACCATTCTTGTTGAGTTCCATTTTATATA
Organism: Tachypleus tridentatus; assembly: GCF_004210375.1. Taxonomy (NCBI): domain Eukaryota; kingdom Metazoa; phylum Arthropoda; class Merostomata; order Xiphosura; family Limulidae; genus Tachypleus; species Tachypleus tridentatus. The sequence continues at coordinate 22,205,541 of NC_134826.1, forward strand.
TGTAAACAACCATTCTTGTTGAGTTCCATTCTAGATATGTAAACAACCTTTCTTGTTGAGTTCCATTCTAGATATGTAAACAATCACTCTTGTGAGTTCCATTCTAGATATGTAAACAATCACTCTTGTTGAGTTCCATTCTAGACATATAAACAACCATTCTTGTTGAGTTCCATTCTAGATATGCAAACAACCATTCTTGCTGAGTTCCATTATAGATATGTAAACAATCACTCTTCTGAGTTCCATTCCAGATATGTAAACAACCATTCTTGTTGAGTTCCATTATAGATATGTAAACAATCACTCTTGTGAGATCCATTTTAGATATGTAAACAACCGTTCTTGTTGAGTTTCATCCTATATATGTAAACAACCATTCTTGTTGAGTTCCATTTTATATATGTAAACAATCACTCTTGTTGAGTTCCATTCTAGATATGTAAACAATCACTCTTGTTGAGTTCCATTCTAGATATGTAGACAATCACACTTGTTGAGTTCCATTCTAGATATGTAAACAACCATTCTTGTTGAGTTCCATTCTAGATATGTAAACAATAACTCTTCTGAGTTACATTCTAGATATGCAAACAACCATTCTTGTTGAGTTACATTCTAGATATGTAAGCAACCATTCTTGTTGAGTTCCATTCTAGATATGTAAACAACCGTTCTTGTTGAGTTCCATTCTAGATATGTAAACAACCATTCTTGTTGAGTTCCATTCTAGATATGTAAACAATCACGCTTGTTGAGTTCCATGCTAGATATGTAAACAATCACTCTTGTTGAGTTCCATTGTAGATATGTAAACAACCATTCTTGCTGAGTTCCATTACAGATATGTAAACAATCACTCTTCTGAGTTCCATTCCAGATATGTAAACAACCATTCTTGTTGAGTTCCATTATAGATATGTAAACAATCACTCTTGTGAGATCCATTCTAGATATGTAAACAACCGTTCTTGTTGAGTTTCATCCTATATATGTAAACAACCATTCTTGTTGAGTTCCATTTTATATATGTAAACAATCACTCTTGTTGAGTTCCATTCTAGATATGCAAACAACTATTCTTGTTGAGTTACATTCTAGATATGTAAGCAACCATTCTTGTTGAGTTCCATTCTAGATATGTAAACAACCATTCTTGTTGAGATCCATCCTAGATATGTAAACAACCATTCTTCTTGAGATCCATTCTATATATGTAAACAACCATTCTTGTTGAGTTCCATTATAGATATGTAAACAATCACTCTTGTGAGATCCATTTTAGATATGTAAACAACCGTTCTTGTTGAGTTTCATCCTATATATGTAAACAACCATTCTTGTTGAGTTCCATTTTATATATGTAAACAATCACTCTTGTTGAGTTCCATTCTAGATATGTAAACAATCACTCTTGTTGAGTTCCATTCTAGATATGTAGACAATCACACTTGTTGAGTTCCATTCTAGATATGTAAACAACCATTCTTGTTGAGTTCCATTCTAGATATGTAAACAATAACTCTTCTGAGTTACATTCTAGATATGCAAACAACCATTCTTGTTGAGTTCCATTCTAGATATGTAAGCAACCATTCTTGTTGAGTTCCATTCTAGATATGTAAACAACCGTTCTTGTTGAGTTCCATTCTAGATATGCAAACAACCATTCTTGTTGAGTTCCATTCTAGATATGTAAACAATCACGCTTGTTGAGTTCCATGCTAGATATGTAAACAATCACTCTTGTTGAGTTCCATTGTAGATATGTAAACAACCATTCTTGCTGAGTTCCATTACAGATATGTAAACAATCACTCTTCTGAGTTCCATTCCAGATATGTAAACAACCATTCTTGTTGAGTTCCATTATAGATATGTAAACAATCACTCTTGTGAGATCCATTCTAGATATGTAAACAACCGTTCTTGTTGAGTTTCATCCTATATATGTAAACAACCATTCTTGTTGAGTTCCATTTTATATATGTAAACAATCACTCTTGTTGAGTTCCATTCTAGATATGCAAACAACTATTCTTGTTGAGTTACATTCTAGATATGTAAGCAACCATTCTTGTTGAGTTCCATTCTAGATATGTAAACAACCATTCTTGTTGAGATCCATCCTAGATATGTAAACAACCATTCTTCTTGAGATCCATTCTATATATGTAAACAACCATTCTTGTTGAGTTCCATTCTAGATATGTAAACAACCTTTCTTGTTGTGTTCCATTCTAGATATGTAAACAATAACTCTTCTGAGTTACATTCTAGATATGCAAACAACTATTCTTGTTGAGTTACATTCTAGATATGTAAGCAACCATTCTTGTTGAATTCCATTCTAGATATGTAAACAACTATTCTTGTTGAGATCCATCCTAGATATGTAAACAACCATTCTTCTTGAGATCCATTCTATATATGTAAACAACCATTCTTGTTGAGTTCCATTCTAGATATGTAAACAACCTTTCTTGTTGTGTTCCATTCTAGATATGTAAACAATCACTCTTGTGAGTTCCATTCTAGATATGTAAACAACCGTTCTTATTGAGATCCATCCTATATATGTAAACAACCATTCTTGTTGAGTTCCATTCTAGGTATGTAAACAACCATTCTTGTTGAGTTCCATTCTAGATATGTAAATAATCACTTTTTTTGAGTTCCATTCTAGATATTTAAACAATCAATCTTGTTGAGTTCCATTCTAGATATGTAAACAACCATTCTTGTTGAGTTCCATTTTAGGTATGTAAACAACCATTCTTGTTGAGTTCCATTCTAGATATGTAAACAACCATTCTTGTTGAGTTCCATTCTAGGTATGTAAACAACCATTCTTGTTGAGTTCCATTCTAGATATGTAAACAACCATTCTTCTTGATATCCATTCTATATGGTTAAACAACCATTCTTGTTGAGTGCCATTCTAGATATGTAAACAACCATTCTTGTTGAGTTCCATTCTAGATATGTAAACAACCCTTCTTCTTGAGATCCATTCTATATATGTAAACAATCAATCTTGTTGAGTTCCATTCTAGATATGTAAACAACCATTCTTGTTGAGTTCCATTCTAGATATGTAAACAATCACTCTTGTGAGTTCCATTCTAGATATGTAAACAACCGTTCTTGTTGAGTTCCATCCTATATATGTAAACAACCATTCTTGTTGAGTTCCATTTTATATATGTAAACAATCACTCTTGTTGAGTTCCATTCTAGATATGTAAACAATCACTCTTGTGAGTTCCATTCTAGATATGTAAACAATCACTCTTGTTGAGTTCCATTCTAGACATATAAACAACCATTGTTGTTGAGTTCCATTCTAGATATGTAAGCAATCACTCTTGTGAGTTCCATTCTAGATATGTAAACAACCATTCTTGTTGAGTTCCATTCTAGATATGTAAATAATCACTCTTGTTGAGTTCCATTCTAGATATGTAAACAATCACTTTTGTGAGTTCCATTCGAGATATGTAAACAACCGTTCTTGTTGAGTTCCATTCTAGGTATGTAAACAACCATTCTTGTTGAGTTCCATTCTAGATATGTAAATAATCACTTTTTTTGAGTTCCATTCTAGATATGTAAACAATCAATCTTGTTGAGTTCCATTCTAGATATGTAAACAACCATTCTTGTTGAGTTCCATTTTAGGTATGTAAACAACCATTCTTGTTGAGTTCCATTCTAGATATGTAAACAACCATTCTTGTTGAGTTCCATTCTAGGTATGTAAACAACCATTCTTGTTGAGTTCCATTCTAGATATGTAAACAACCATTCTTCTTGATATCCATTCTATATGGTTAAACAACCATTCTTGTTGAGTTCCATTCTAGATATGTAAACAACCCTTCTTGTTGAGTTCCATTCTAGATATGTAAACAACATTTCTTCTTGAGATCCATTCTATATATGTAAACAATCAATCTTGTTGAGTTCCATTCTAGATATGTAAACAACCATTCTTGTTGAGTTCCATTTTAGGTATGTAAACAACCATTCTTGTTGAGTTCCATTCTAGATATGTAAACAACCATTCTTGTTGAGTTCCATTCTAGGTATGTAAACAACCATTCTTGTTGAGTTCCATTCTAGATATGTAAACAACCATTCTTCTTGATATCCATTCTATATGGTTAAACAACCATTCTTGTTGAGTTCCATTCTAGATATGTAAACAACCATTCTTGTTGAGTTCCATTCTAGATATGTAAACAACCATTCTTGTTGAGTTCCATTCTAGATATGTAAACAACCATTCTTGTTGAGTTCCATTCTAGATATGTAAACAACCTTTCTTGTTGAGTTCCATTCTAGATATGTAAACAATCAATCTTGTTGAGTTCCATTCTAGATATGTAAACATCCATTCTTGTTGAGTTCCATTTTAGGTATGTAAACAACCATTCTTGTTGAGTTCCATTCTAGATATGTAAACAACCATTTTTGTTGAGTTCCATTCTAGGTATGTAAACAACCATTCTTGTTGAGTTCCATTCTAGATATGTAAACAACCATTCTTCTTGATATCCATTCTATATGGTTAAACAACCATTCTTGTTGAGTTCCATTCTAGATATGTAAACAACCATTCTTGTTGAGTTCCATTCTAGATATGTAAACAACCCTTCTTCTTGAGATCCATTCTATATATGTAAACAATCAATCTTGTTGAGTTCCATTCTAGATATGTAAACAACCATTGTTGTTGAGTTCCATTTTAGGTATGTAAACAACCATTCTTGTTGAGTTCCATTCTAGATATGTAAACAACCATTGTTGTTGAGTTCCATTTTAGGTATGTAAACAACCATTCTTGTTGAGTTCCATTCTAGATATGTAAACAACCATTCTTGTTGAGTTCCATTCTAGGTATGTAAACAACCATTCTTGTTGAGTTCCATTCTAGATATGTAAACAACCATTCTTGTTGAGTTCCATTCTAGATATGTAAACAACCCTTCTTCTTGAGATCCATTTTATATATGTAAACAATCATTCGCCTTGAGTTTGACTTTAGATAAAGTAAACAAGTATTCTACTTGCGTCTTACTTTCGGTAAAACCAAACTTGAATGAACTTTAAATAACAACTCCACCTTTGCAGTGTTGTTGTTGTTTTTTTGCATTAACTATCCTGAAACAAACGAATCCTCAACCTTTGAAATGTAAGACTAGTTGCTGTGATGTTCCTTCTGTCTCTACTGTTGCCTTATATTTTATCGTTTTTCAAAATCCCAATTTGCTGTCAGTTAACTAAAGAAGATTGACATTTAGTTTGATCTTGACCTTTGAGCCACATTTACCAGTACATGAACAGTTGATTCTTTGGGGTGCTTGACCTTTGTTCCACATTTGATCAAAATTAGATAAAAACTCACACCGAGAGGCGAGAACAATAACCCTTTCGGTGGACTCAGCAGATAGCTCGATGTTCTTTTGTTATGAGAAAGCACACACACAATAACCCCTTTTTGAGGTAGGATAATAAAAATAATTAACAAAATAATTTTGAGTAAATAAAACGCTTATTTATTATAATTAAAGTTGAATTATTCATGAAAAAATGTTATATTTTGTGTTACATTGCACTTCGAAGTGAAAGAATACAAAATAAATTACCTCCAGAAAACATGTTAACAGTCTTGGTTAATCTGATTTCAAGACTACATTAGAGCTGATTTTGATTGAGTGTACCATCAATGTTTGTCCACATCTTTTATTTTTCAGGGTATTTATTTTTGTGCCACTTTATCTGACTGAGTCACAGCTTTGCATATTGTTTATTACTCAACAACAACAAAATTAAGTACCATCCGTCGGTACTTTAGTAGTTAAGCGCTTAAAACTGCTCAAAGTTTCTTTGAATGAGAGATATAAATAACATCTGTCTTGATAATACCTAATCAATAAAAAGTTTTGTTTTTTGAATTTTTTTATTTTCATCTAATAAATCCTAGTAAAAAAATTATGTTTGAGATAGGTAGCCTAGTCAGCATTTTACTATTTTTATTCACATTAATATAATTGAAATTAAAACTAACACTAACAAAGATTTATGGACAATCTTGCTTGGAGAATGTACCATCCTCTGCAGAATTTATCAGGTACCGCTTACAAAATTCAACTTTCCGGTCAGGATCATCTTCATTGATGGCGTGGACTAATACCAGAATATAACTTTTCCAGTGAACGAGCTTCAACATGCAATGGACGCTCGGTTTTGGGATTCCTGTCTCACGGGCTGTTTGCCGAATAGATTTTCCTGGATATCGGTGGAGACTTTCCAACAACTCTGCTTCTCTTGTGGAACTGGTGGACGACCGCGGTCTTCCAGAACGCCCTTTATGGACGTCTTGAACAGTTCCATTTGTTTGAAACTTATCTCTGATTCGAGTAATGGTGAGTTGCGTAGGTGGATCTGTGTGAAACTCACTTCTAAACAGTCTTTGCACTTCAGCTACGTTCTCACACTTCCAGTATAACGTTAAGATAAATTCCTTTTCTCAAAGCTTAGTCTGCCATTACTTTAAATCAGTTGCAGCTGAAAGAAAAGAAAGTTTGAGTGAGTTATAATCATTGAAAGTATGTATGCATGTTTTTGGGACACCCTGCATAATACAATACAAGATACAGCCAAATCTTTGATGATAATAAAACATTAGTCCAAAGTGCTATTTGTTACTAATACAGGGTGTTCGGAAAGTCATTGTGCACTTATATATTTATTAACAGACATGGTTCAATATAGAATACAGGAGGTAAATATGAATGAATTATAAACAATGCTGAATTGTTTGTTTGTTTTGGAATTTCGCACAAAGCTACTCGAGGGCTATCTGTGCTAGCCGTCCTTAATTTAGCAGTGTAAGACTAGAGGGAAGGCAGCTAGTCATCACCACCCACCGCCAACTCTTGGGCTACTCTTTTACCAACGAATAGTGGGATTGATCATAACATTATACACCCCCACGGCTGGGAGGGCGAGCATGTTTAGCGCGACGCGGGCGCGAACCCGCGACCCTCGGATTACAAGTCGCACGCCTTACGCGCTTGGCCATGCCAGGCCTAACAATGTTGAAAGTGACCCCCGTTGACATCAATACAGGTCTGGGTCCTTCTTATTTTGTTTCTAAACACCGCTATCAGTTGCTGGCTTGAAATAATCTGAATAAAATATGATTACAAAACTGCACAGTGACTTTCCGAATATCCTGTAGTTTTGCTTCAAAGTGTCCTAATGGTTGACAGTTTGCTATTCCAACCTAAAGACACGTGACCTTCTTCCAAATTTTTAGTTGATATATTAAATTATTTTTCCTGATTCGTTGCCATATATTTCCATTTATTACTGAATAATTCGACCTACAACTTTCACACTATTAGTTTTTAGGGTTGGGTGTTTATTTGATGTTAAACAGTTAAAAGAAGGTGTTTCTTTTGTATAATTCAAAACTTCCTTGTTTGATCCCTGCTCTTGTTTCCCAACCTCTCTCATTTGTTGTTTTTTTGTTCCTTTTGTTACTTATTTATTTTATTGGGATAATGTACAGATAAGTGTCTTATTTGATTACAAGTAGAGGATCACACAGGTTTATTACAATGCTTAGTTTTAATCGCTTCACTGTTAAAGATTTGTTTATTGTGTCGTTGATGCGTGTATTATTAAGAACGTTTAAACACATCACAGATATAACAAAGTAACATTCCAAGTATTCTTCTAAAACAACGTGCAACCGCGATATTACATGCTTCTCAGCTTCTATTTCTGTAGCTTCAGGGTTCCACAATTTTCAACAGTTTTCCAAATAAACGTCTAAACTTACATTAGCGTGTTACTTCCTACTAAAGAGCGCATCAGCCAATTTCATATTTCCGAAAACTGCTGGGAACACATTAAACAATGTTTCTTTAAATTATCCCCAGTGTTCGAAAACTAGGTCTGATCAGAAAGTATTCTACCATTCTAGTGACCCCCCCCCCATCAAATAAGAAGCATTAGTTTCTACCCTTTTATTTTCAAGCATTTGATATATATAACATTGCCTTTCTAAGTCTTATAGAAACTCCAAGACATTAAAATCCAACTTATCGCCGAACTTCTCAACTGGCCCAGCATGACCAAGTGTGCTAAGGCGTTCGACTTGTTATACGAGGGTCGCGGGTTCGAATGCCGGTCGCACCAAACATGCTCGCGCTTTCAGCCGTGGGAGTGTTATAATGTGACGGTCAATCCCACTATTCGTTGGTAAAAGAGTAGCCCAAGAGTTAGTGGTAAGTGGTGATGACTAGCTGTCTTCCACTGTTAAATTAAGCAGTTTATGACTTGAATATAACATTAGACTTTTCACTGGAATCAGTTCATAATTTTAATACAGCATTAGATTGTTTTTATTGGAATCAGTTCATAACTTGATTATAATGTTAATTTCTAAAAATTGAGACTAGAAAGATTCTCTGTAAGTGACATGGGCTAAGTCATATAGCCTAACATGACACGTAAACAAAAGTGCTCTTTAAACTAAACTTACAGACAAAAAGCTTTATTGTTTTTCTAACCTCCCAACTGGTGTACTTAAACTGATGGATATCGATTGTTAACATGAAAGTTTGTCCAATAATCTTTAATTTCTCGTAATTAAGTGTTTCATATATTAATATATATATTCTTTAAATGACGTGACACCATTTATCAGTATCTCTTCTGACACAAGAAAATTATACGAATCAGTCCATAGTTTATGTTCTTATACATTTATATAAAGGCATGTTTCTGAATAAGTTTTGTTCTATGAGATTATGAAACCCATTTTTAGTTTGTGAATAAGTTTTGTTCTATGAGATTATGAAACCCATTTTTAGTTTGTGAATAAGTTTTTTATATGAGATTATGAAACCCATTTTTAGTTTGTGAATAAGTTTTGTTCTATGAAATTATAAAACCCATTTTTAGGAACTGTAGAAACCTTTTAGTTACGTTTTGTTATTTTTCAAATCAATGAACTAATTTTTGCTTGTAAAAAGATTTGTTAATGCTAATACAATGGGGTGGCGCTTTGGGCATCCTATTTGAATCTGATATATTTGATTCATACGAGTTCCTATCACTGTATAAGGTTTCAAAACATTTCGAAGGAAGACAAGCATTAGCGTTCTCCATGTAACTGAAAAATAAAATTGGGAAATCACCAAAAGTTCGAAACCATACTTTAACCGAATGAGGAACAAAGCTCTCATCCGAAAAGGGTAATCACGGTTACAGAAGAGAAACCTTCCAACCCACAACAGACACTGAGATGAAACTGGACCATTAACAATATAACGAAGACAGATACAAGGTTGTCAAGCTTTTAGCCAAATTTCAAAACGAAGGACTGATTTATATAAAAAACATGGCCAAAGAAGCTGAAATCGTAACAATCTCATTTGACCTCTGAACTGTTGCACCCCCGGAAATATTATGTTAAAAGAGTTTCTAGATGTTGGCTTAATATTAACAACAGTTGGAACAGAAGCTGGGTGTTGAGAAACATATAATAAAGGACACCATGTTGAAATGAATCAACAATGAAGGTTTGTTTATAGTTAAGCACAAAGCTATACAATGGGCTATCTGTGCTCTGCCCACCACGGACATCGAAACCTGATTTCTGTCGTTTGAAATATGTAGATATTCCGCTGTGCCTCTGGGGGCAAATATGAAGGAAGTAGTTCCAAGGCCAGCAAGGTAGCTGGATTGTTATTCTTATAAGGTGTGCTTAGTCCTCAGTAATCATGCTGCTCGTACAGACGGAAAGATATTAGCCTATACAGTGGTTTGTGTATGTGACAATAAAATGACATGAAACCATGAAATCAATAATAACATTCAGTTACTCATAAGATTTAAGGTATACGTAAAAGTCACTTGGACAATTTTTTTATTAGAAATGATTTCTATAAACCGTTACAACTTTTCCTTTGCTAGGGTTTATTTTGCAAAAGTAATCTTAGTAAAATATTTACCGAAGTAAAACAGTTTATTAAACTTCAGAATATTGATCTACTTTTTTCATAACTTCTTTATTCATTTATAAACTCCAAATATTTAGATTTTTGTGGAGAGTTTGATAACAATAAAACACATATTGCATATTTACTCACGAAATTACTTTGATTACGTACCATAAAAAAATTGATTTTTAAGAAATGAGAACGACACTAAGTGAAGTAGTATTGTTGTTGGTTAGATGGCGCTACATTCGCTAAGAAAGTGCAAGAGTTATGGCTCGGCTTATCGGAAAAGCAATTTGTTAGTGGAAGGAACATCCAAGGTAAAACATTGTTTGTGGCTCCTGTAATTTATTCTAAGTCTAGGGATATCTTTATATATATAACACGTAACTTAAAACGTTTTAAGGTTCTTAGCACTTAATTCTATATAACGGTTGATCCAAAAGAGGAAACACTACACAGAAGGGTAATATAACATCTAAGATGGCTTCCGATTGCCTTAATAAACCTGAAAAATTAATAGGCTTAAATGTTCCTACCTTTACACTTAGAGGCAAAGATTCATTCTTTGCCGACGACAAATGTGTTACGGAAATATGAATGACTTTATCATATCGAGATGTTTAATATAATTGACCAATAAGTACATTCAGTATCAGAATCTGTTTATCTTTCCCACATCATTTTTCTTTCTATCTGAGATTTCATGAGAAATACACGTTACCTCATTTTTTGGCTAAACAAAACTGGTAAGGAATAACATTACGATGACATTCTGTATTTTCTTCGTGATGTATACTGAAACGATCTAACAGTAAGTAAAATAATTGTTCTCTATCTTGAGAGAACCACGAAGAACATTCAGTTTAAAGTGCATTAATAAAAATTAAACATTATTTTCATAAAACCTCAGAGATTTTTTTACAGACTCGTTAATACTGAAAAGTCAAATTTAATTCTGAAATATGGCGCAATGACTATTAACAAGTATATCAAGAAAAGAAGCATATTTTAACTTTTGTGAACATCGCTAAAAGCATTAGTTTCATTGTTTTTAGTTAAGCACAAAATTATACAATAGGCTATCTGTGTCGTGCTCAGCATGAGCTGTTAACGTTGCAACTTAGCAGATCTTCTGCTGTGCCACAAGTGAGCGTTGATAATTCTACAACAATATAAAAGACTAATGCATCCCCAAGTTTTTATCCTACTGTTTAGTGACTTATTCTAATGCTTTATGTGTGTATATGTGAACCAATGTCACATCGGGGTGACCCTTGCAAAGTTGAAAAAGTTTAAATAATACATTGAGCGAATAGTTTGCAAGCGCCTACATATTTATATACAAATATAAAAATATACTTTAAAAGATCGACTGACACTTTGGTGCTGTATCTATTACTGAAAAAGAAAGCTTTTACTTAAAAAAACGTAACCCTTTCACATATGGTTTCGAAATTAAACCTATTTCAGGTGAAGATGTTTTAAATAATATGCTTTAGAAAAGCTTATTTTCTATACTTCTTGGTTTTTCGGTGTCTCAGCCGTAAGTCTGAAGGCTTTACACGCTAAAAAATCGAGTTTCAATGTCTACGATTAACAGAACACAAATAGTTCGTCTTTATTTCTGCAGTAATTTAATAAAAACAAGGTATACTTCTTGTCTTTATTTCATGTCGTAAAGTTGAAATTGTTAATTTATTTTATGGTCAAGTCACTGAATTGGTTATCTTTTCTACATTCATTATCGGGAATCGAACAACAAATTATTCAATTGGTTATCTATGCTTTGTTCACTATCAGGAATCGAACAACAAATTTTAGCGCCGTAAGTCCATAAATTTTTACCAATGATCTAATGAAAGACATCAAGTTGAGATTTACTGATATAGGCCCGGCATGGCCAGGTGGTTAAGGCACTCGACTCGTAATCCGAGGTCACGAGTTTGAATTCCCGTCACACCAAACGTGTTAACCCTTTCAGCCGTGAGGGCGTGATAATGTGACGATCGATCCTACTATTCGTTTATAAAAGAGTTGGCGATGGGTGGTGATGACTAGCTGCCTTCCCTCTAGTCTTAGATTACAAAATTAGGGACGGCTAGCGCAGATAGCCCTCGTGTAGCTTTGCACGAGATTCTAAAACAAAGAAACAATATACTGATATATTAGTTATTCATTATCCGACATCCATTAACGACGTTAGAAACATTGGTTTACTTGTACTTCAGAATTATTCTATAGATTAATTCTAAGTTTACGTTTAATAAAAAAAAAACGGTTTTTCATATGTTTGTTTACATTACAGCACATAATGTCGTGAGACTAAAAATTAATTACAGTTCCTATCTTGTTTCTTCGTGAACATTTGTTTGCTTTAGAGCAAATCTACATTGGACTACGTGCTATGTCCATTGAGAGGAATCGAACCACGGATTTAACGTTGTAAGTCCGTACACTTGCCGCTGTCACGCCGGGAGATATTGTATTTATGATGCACGTAATAATAGAAATAATATAAGACAATTCATAGATATGGAATAATATCAGTTGGTTGAAGTGTTAGAATTAATTTTACGAATAAAATAATTGTCCACCATACTTAACGTATTACTGTTGTCCCTGATAAAGTAATACATATATATATTTTAAATTTCGGTTTCTTATGAAACGTCTGCATATTTTAAAGAAAAGCTGGACATTTCAGCGAGCTACCTTATTCACGTGCAATTCTATTTGCCATGTTTAATTCTGTTGGTTTTCGTTGTTGTGGAGCAGGCCCTGGCATGGCCAGGTGGGTTAAGGCGTGCGACTCGTAATCTGAGGGTGGCGGGTTCGCATCACCCTCGCGCCTAACATGATCGCCCTTTCGGCCGTGGGGGCGTTATAGTGTGACGGTCAATCCCGCTATTCGTTGGTAAAAGAGTAGCTCAAGAGTTGGCGGTGGGTGGTGATGACTAGTTGCCTTCCCTCTAGTTTTACACTGCTAAATTAGGGATGGCTAGCACAGATAGCCCTTGTGTAGCTTTGCACGAAATAAAAAAAAAATTGTTATGGAGCCCTTAATAAATTTATAACTTCTGGTTTCAAAACATTGAGTGAAGAAGTAAACGGTCAGTTGAACTGCATAAATATTTACAGCACTAAAGACAATATTGAAGTACCCATAAGGAAGATAAACTATGGATAATATTCATGTATCCATGAAAAAAGCTAAACTAAGGATAATAATCAGATGCCTATAAGGATGATAAATTAAGGATGATATTCCGGTATTCATAAGGAATATAATCTAAGGATAGTATTCAGGTGTCTATAAATAAGATAAACCAAAGATAATATCCACGTGTTTGTTTTGTGATGAAGGGTAATCCAGGCTACAATTTAAGGTCATAGTCCATTTCCATTTGAACCAATATAATATAATGTTTGATGCCCACTTCCAATTTTACCACCAATCCATAAAATAAAAGTACATAAAGATAACTGTGTGTGAAGAGACTGCATATGTACTGTTCGAAGGTTAGGAATAAGAAACCAGCAATAAATGTAAACAGTTGTTGATTTTAAAAAAAGAAAAAAAAACATAAGAATCGAATAAATCCAGTACACTATATCAACATTTGAATTTTCTCTCCTGCAAACATCAAGTAGTGTAATCCGTTAAAGGCAGTTCCAATGTTCCTTGACATCGAGAGTGATTTTGAAAGTTTGTTTCGGATGTTTGTGCAAAGTTACAAAAGGGTTTTTTCACCCAAGCCATTTTTAATTTTGAACTGATAAACTAGAAGGAAAACAGATAGTCGCCAGCATTCACCGCCAACCGTTATGCTGCTCTAATCATATAGTGAGATTTGACCATCACTCTTGTAACTCATTCATGGCTCCAAAATGTAGAGTGCCCTTTCTGCGGCAACGGAATTCGAATCCTACACTTTACTATTCGTAAATCAGTATGTTAACCACTAGGTCACACCCGGGTCAGTTTTGGAGGGATTTGTGAATCTGAAAAATAGAAGGTAACATTTGAGGATATTCTATATGAATATGAAGTTGAATAGAAGAAAAGATTTACTTCATTTTGTATAAGAACTCCTGGAGATATATCTAATGCCTCAAATATCGTTTATATCCCAGTAAGACGATTTCATCTAGATAGTTTTCAAGCATACTTTAGAATGAACAACGATATTATGACTGGTATTTACCGTCTTAAGTGATGTTGACCAAATCATAAATTATCAATCTTACGGAAAAGAGTGCATGATATAATCAAATTCCAAAAAGAACATCTTAAAATATGAAAGTCTAAAGTGCTTCTTTCCAGATGAAAATGATGGGAGGCATCCAACGTATAACAAAGAATGTTCCCAAACAATTCATCACCCAACAAAGTTGTCAGTTATTTTTACGTGATGATGGTTCAAGAAGGAATTTTATTCTGCGCTTGGAAACGTTTCCCAACAGTTTATGGCGGCCATTATTAAACGAGATCATTTGATTTTATCTCCAATGTTTTACAACGTAATCTTGATAAGTTTTACCTGACTGACCTTCTTCAGAAAAGTCAAATAATTTGTGAATGCGTACTTTGGTCGCTAATATTTCACTCTGGATGATTCTGATAACTTAAGGCTGTCTAGATGGCGCTGGGCCCTGCGGTTAGAGGTCCACCTGCTGATATCTCACTGCTCGAGCTTCGCTTCAATCATAATTTTGTTTGAGACCTACTCATTAGAGGAAAAGGAACCAAGAAGAGTTGGCAATTTTCCATTAGTTTCTAGCGTGGAGCCTGTCGTTATTATCACCCTAACAAGATGGTGGGGTCGAAAAGTACACAGAAACTATCAAACAAAAATGAAACAGACGTTTACCTTGACTTTGTACTTCACCTACGTTTCTTCGGTTTTATAAAATACTCGTAAAGGTGAACTTGCATTGAATAAGATGTTAATAAATCAACCCTGTGTTCGAACCCAAGACCGCCCTATCAAAGCAATACGTCTCTCTTTTTTTTTTTTTACAGACAGTACAAGTTCTATATGTTAAAATTTTTTGCTTAACATTGTAACGTTCCCATGACCTTAAATAATCATTTAGCTACTCTATTCTGCTTACAGGAAATTAGTTACTTTAAATTTGAAAAAGGAATTTTTGACTAACTAACGTTATAAATAATATAATCATTTTTATCGTACAATATACTTCGAAAAAAAATTCCTTAAGATTCTCCAACGTATTCAAACTTCAAAGATAAGATCGACTCGTTTTTTGTTACCATTTTTATGCTTCCTCACAAGAGAAGAAAAAAAAAAGAGTTATAGAAATGTCTCAACTTGAAAGTACATAACTCTTAGTTTGTCTAAACTTGTCAATACAGATTTTTAAAACTAACTAGTGTTTTGACGAGTATGCCAGCATTTGCTTAATTTTTTCATAAATCACCGCAAACCTGTGTGATACTAAATGTTTGTTAAATTAGTGTAGTGTCAATTAGAGTGCACAACATCCGTTTATTGTTTCTAAACTTTTCATTTATATGTGTAATATTACTTTAAGGGCAAAATGTCACTTTTATCCAGCTTTACCTGTTAAGTTTGATAAAACGTTTCACTATAAGTTTAAGACAATAGTTGTATATTTCATTATACTTTAACTCGGCATCTTCAAAGTGGTTTAGGTGACAATTCAATCTATAAAATTAATCAATAGAGGTTATTGTTGTTTAGAGCTTATAGAGCACCTTTATTTTACAGTGTAAGATTACAGCATCTTAGACTGTACTTATATTAAATCAGATACTCTATTCTACACGCTATTAAGTCTTGTTATATGCAATATTGAGCTCTTTAGGCCTTTTAGCAACACCTTTCTGAAGGAACTTAATATAATGCTAATAAACAGTGACGGATTTAAGGTTGTATAGGCTCAGGGGCTAATCATTTTTTTTTTTGCCCTACATCCCTTGTAATATTACTTAGAATAAAATTATCAATGGGCCCTGGAGCTGAGTCCCTCTAGCCCCTATCTAAAACTTGGTTAACTTATAGCCTACTTATAATCACGATTAATTATATGTTATTTTAATATTAACACTTCTAAGCCTAATTAACGAATTAGGCTTAGAATTAACATCGTTTTTATACTGTTTACGTCTCTTTTCTTGTTTTTGAATGGTAAGTACTTTGGTTTACATTTTTCTATCTTAATTCAATTTAAGATTGAGAAATAAACATAAAATACTCAGACGATTTAATTTCTCTTCATCGCGCTCGCGAATTATTTTAATTTTAGTTATTTACCGATTTACTTAATTAGCCAAATAAGTAAAATTATTTGACCTCGTTTAATAGAAAATCGGGAATTTAAAACAAAGTTTTTGAAGTATCTGCATGTCCGATACTTATTAACCTTCAAGGGCGTTTACACTCAAATTTTGCTTTTTTTTTTTCGAAATTGGCGTAGTCCTTGTGGTGGCAGCTTAATATACATACATATTTATATTTTGCTATGATACTCCGGTTTCACACTATGTATTTCAAACTTGACAAATACTATAATCCATATAATGTTCTGATTACCATTTAACTCCAACAGGACGCCACGTTAATGGTTTTATATAGATTTTTAACTCTTATTCTGTTGCATTGTTTATCTGTTTGTAGCAGTTAAGCACAAAGCTGCGCAATGGGCTATACATGCTGTGCCCACTACGAGTATCGAAACCCGGTTTTTGGCATTACAAACCTTCAGACTTCTCACTGAACCACTAGGGGGCACTACTAGTTCATATTTATAACATTTAAAGGAAGATAATATGGATGATATAGTAACACGCTTGATACTTGAGTGACCATTAAAACCTTGTTGCATCATGGGAAATTTAAGGAGTTATTGCATTTGAGAAGTAGCAAAATACTTCATTAAAATTTGTGTTTAGTAATAATTACTTACTAGTCTTCTGGAAAACAGGAGAAAAGGAGTTATCATTGGATACAACGCAGAATCACACATATGTAGATGACGGTAGGCAAAATAAGAAACACTGTGTCTTTAAAATTATAATAATTTGAAAGGAACGGAAATGAAAATGGTCAAATGACAAGCACATGATGGTCCATTGTTGTGTTTAGTAATATGTTGGACACTAGTACTCTAAGTAGCAACAGTTTCTGGATCTACAAAACTCCAGATAGACTTTTGAGAAAAATAATGAGTTATTTTCTAATAGAATTGACCTATTTAATATAGGGCTTCCAATGTGCTGAAGTTTCTCATCACATAATTTTTTAATATCACGTAAATGAAAGAAACTCCTTCTGCACGCTTCTGAGGATTAAAACAAGATAAACATAGTACAATTTCGTTACATTCTATTTAAGCTGTAAGGAATATGATGAGGGTTAGCATTCTATTTTAAGTTAATAATTTGAAAGCAATATTCAGAAAACATTGTGGTAAATAACTGTACCAGTTATGTACTGGTTCTATTATATTCTCGTGTGGCCATGTTTTTCTTTCTATGAAATTATTATTAATCTAGTTCTACCTTTAGATCCACGCGCTGCACTGTACAATCTTAAAAACTGTTTCTGTATTGGAAACTAGAAATTGGCAACACCAAATAACTGGCTGCACATGTATAATTATTAAAAAAAATAAACGATCGTGAGTATAAACGTTTTATCCATGTATCACAACAGTGTTACTACAATGTTACTACAATATATACTTGAATCCGTTATTACCTGCTTTAATTTTTTTTATAAGAATTTTGGGTGTATTATGTTCAAACTTCAATCATATATTGAACATTAGCCTAGAAATTTAAATGTATATAATCATCGAAACAGTACATCAGCTTCGTACTCTCATATTTTATGGATGCGAAAGTATGTGTTAAAAACCCACGTGAAGTGTATTGTTTACTAAACGTTAATTTGTTTTAAAGTGTTAGTAAATGTAACATGTTGGGTTCTCACTGAAAACAAATTCATATCTCTATTACGCTTCAAATATTTTATCAAGATTTTAGGCCCCGGCATGACCAAGTGGTTAAGGCGCTCGAATTGTAGTTTGAGGGTCGCGGGTTCCGTGCGGGTGTTATAATGTGACAGGCAATCCCACTATTCGTTGATAAAAGAGTAGCCAAAGAAGCGCAGATAGTCCTCGTGTAGCTTTGCGCGAAATTCAAAACAAACCCAAGAGTTGGCGGTGGGTGGTGATGACTAGCTGCCTTCCCTCTCGTCTTACACTGCTAATTTAGGGATGGCTAAGGGAGATAGCTCTCGTGTAGCTTTGTGCGAAATTCAAAAACAAATTAAGCTTTGCTAATGAGACAGTTATTATACTGTTGGGAAAAAATAAGAAAACATGAATTCGAAATACACACAGTCAGAGTAGCGGACAGTCTAGTCTGTTTTGTTAAATATTAGGAAGTCTCCAGATTTACAACGCTAAAAATCAGGCGGACATCATCTTAAAGTTAAATATGGCTTTACTACTAAAAACAACACACTTTGATGAATACGATCATAAATATTCATTTTCAACTCATAATGACGCACGAGATCTTGTTACTTAAATACTAGAAATCATTACGTGTGTGTTAATATTGGCTAACGAGTGTACAACTTTTGATTGTGGTCCTTAACGTTTTATTTTTAGTCCAAGTTTCACAAGATACGAACATTTCCGAAGTGTTCAGTTTTAATGAACGATTCGTAAAATTTAGTAACATTTTGTTCCATTGTTTATGGACTCTTCGAATGGTAATGGTGTGTCCCATTGTTTATGGACTCTTCGTATGGTAATGGTGTGTCCCATTGTTTATGGACTCTTCGTATGGTAATGGTGTGTCCCATTGTTTATGGACTCTTCGTATGGTAATGGTGTGTCCCATTGTTTATGGACTCTTCGTATGGTAATGGTGTGCCCCATTGTATATGGACTCGTATGGTAATGGTGTGTCCCATTGTTTATGGACTTCATATGGTAATGGTGTGTATATATGGTAATGGTGTGTCCCATTGTTTATGGAGTCTTCGTATGGTAATGGTGTGTCCCATTGTTTATGGACTCTTCGTATGGTAATGGTGTGTCCCATTGTTTATGGACTCTTCATATGGTAATGGTGTGTCCCATTGTTTATGGACTCTTCGTATGGTAATGGTGTGTCAGTTCCTGGTTTACGATGTTTTTTGGTTATTGTTTTTGCTGAACTTTTTTTATGGTTAATTATTCTGTTGCAATTTTCGAAAATTCAAGTAAATTCGATTTATGAACAACATGCAAAAATAAAGTAAAAACACACAAAAAAACATGACTAAAGTAAGTTATTTGCAATCCTGTCATGTCGTTGGCTAGAAATAAATCTTCTGACAGTGAAGTGAAACTGGAGATAATTTGGAACTACGACAGGGTTGTTAACAACATCGGATAAGATGTTTCTCTATGATAATATACATCCATTTATCTACTCTGTGGTAATTTAGTTCTATATTTATTTGAGGATAAAAGCAAATTCGACAGCCAATCTCATTATATGTAGACAAAATCTAAAGAAAATTAGAAAGGTTTTATCATTAGGTACCTCATCAGTTTATATGTTTCGAATACTAATTATGTTTAATTAGCTATTAGTTGGTTCGGCATGTCTAGTACTTGCATTATAAGGGTAAAAGTAACTATTTTTTTGGGGTTTCACTGCTGTAGATATAAACATTTCCAGCATGGACCCTAATATCAGATATCGTGTTCTCCGTTATTAAAATTGTAGTCTAGAACGCATTGGATCGCTGTGTCGAAACGAAAAGCTCAATTGACACATGACACCGAACTGCCCCGTGTTCTGTCTGTGTTTGTACAGCACCGGATCTGGTGTGTTTTCTGCTGATCCGTTTTGATCAGAACGGAAGTAGTTTTTAATTTGAGGATAGGATCAAATAACAGCATCTCTCCCTAAATGAAAAGTGCCATTGTCAACGTTCCTATGTTGTTTTTTTTCTAAAATATGGACGTATTAAAAACGAAAGTCAGCACATGGCAGAAAGGGAGGCTTATTAGTTTTGGCAGGCTTCAAGTAATCATGCTATCTTTAATTTTGTTTAATAAATGTCGTGTAATTGAGAAAAAAACAACAACAAGTAGTTCAGGAAGAAGAAAGTCACAGGTTTATTTCCTATCATTTCCTGACCAACCGTGATGATAAACAAAGCACTAAACCTTGCGGCGTCAGTAATTGAGCTAGCCCAGCCTGATGACTTCTGACCCTTTAATTAGGAACATACTGGAAGAAGAGACGGCTAGTAATATCCTTCGGTGGGTAAGAACAGTCGTGAAGGCGACAAGCTGGCGACGACCGTTTTGTAGGGCTGGGCTTCGTGTAAAAATTTCTGAAACGTTTAGGTTTTAAAAGTAGAAAATATTTCGTAAATGTAATTTTCTTATTTCCTGGAAGTTGAAATGCCACCGTGTTATAGTTCCATCACGCTTTACTAGTTGAAACTCCTGCGAGTTAAAGAGACAAGACTAGTTTGAGGACTCATTATTAGTTGGAAGTCCTGAAAGTTCAGGAGACAGGAATAGCTCCAACACGCTTTATTAGCTGGAAGTCCTACAACTTAATGGGATAGCTCTAGTTCAAACACGTTTCATTAGTTAAAGTCCATCAGATTAAGTAGATAAGTCTAGTTCAAGCACGTTATTTTAGCTGGACGTCCCTCAAGTTAAGGGGACAGCTCTAGTTCAAACACGTTTCATTAGTTGAAAGTCCCTCAGATTAAGTGGATAAGTCTAGTTCAAACAAGTTTTATAAGCTGGAAGTCCCTCAAGTTAATGGGATAGCACTAGTTCAAACACGTTTCGTTAGTTGAAAGTCCCTCAGATTAACGGGATAAGTCTAGTTCAAGCACGTTATGTTAGCTGGTATAGGAATGAAACATGACTGATGTTTAAGTATACATGTAATTTGTAGCTGTTTTTTAAAGCACTAGGAATTTCATATTTTAACATCAAACTGATTTATATTATCAGTTCTAAGAACGATAATAAGAATTAAGTTTACACAATAAAAACGTAGAAACTCCAGTATTTCTTATGAAAAACGTAGAAACTCCTGTGTTAAGTGAAGCCGGTAACCCTGTTAAACATTAATTTGAAAGCTTTGTGGGTTTTTTTTTTTACTTTGCTATTATTTTGTGCCCACAATTACTAATAGGTTCATAAATCATCAAAGTATGTTGTATTCTATGTGAAACCTCAAAACGAAGTTACATAAAGATATAACTAGTAAATATATTTGAAAACAGAACTATTAAAACTGCTTTGAAATATTTTTTGTTCACCTTTGAATTACTAAACTCTGTAGTGAAAGGTGGTTATTTTTAATTAATCAGTCATAAAAATTACTAGAATAATTATTTCACTATCTGTAATTTGTTTCGAATTTCGCGCAAATCTACACGAGGGCTATCTGCGCTAGCCGTTCCGAATTTAGTGGTGTAAGACTAGAGTGAAGGCAGCTAGTCAAACTCTTGGCCTACTCTTTTACCAACGAATAGTGGAATTCACCGTCACATTATAACACCCCTACGATCGAAAGAGAAGCACGTTTGGTGCGATGGGGATTCGAATTCGCGACCTTCAGATTACGAGTCCAACGCTTCAACCCACCTGGTCATGCCGGGCCCCTATCGTTAGAAGTTATTACTACTAGATTCATCAGTCATGTCTTTTTTATTTAATAAACAGTCTTTAATGCAATGTAAAATCTGAAATCCTATGATGAATCCATTCAAATACAGACTGAAAGTTCTAAAGTTTGGCCACTTTTGAAATGTCAAAGTTCAAGAAGTTCAATGCGTAAGTTCAAGATTTAAAACGTCGTTCGCTCTAGTAATAAACGTAAAATCAACTTAAATGGTGAAAGTGCTGTTAAAAATGTCTTTCTTTATTTCTATTACGTCGCAAACATATACACTGGCGCAGAGTAGTTTAGAATACACTGTGGCAACGCAGGAGAAACCCCGGTCTCTTAGTTGCGATTTACTTAACAAATTGTCAGTTAGTGCTGTTGTTTTTTGTTTTTTTAATAGCAGTTCATTCATTTTTATTAGAGTGCTCGACTCGTAACTTGAGGGTCGCGGGTTCGAATCCCCTTTACACCAAGTATGTCTGCCCTTTCAGCTGTGGGGGCTTAACATTTGATGGTCAATCCTACTGTTGTTGGTAAATTAGGGACGGCTAGCGCAGATAGCCCTCGTGTAGCTTTGCGCGAAATTAAAAACCAAAAAAACAAACATTCTTGTTAAGAACTTCAAAGTGAAGAACATTCACAATGTTTTTAGAATGACTCGAACATTTACAATGATATTGTGCAAATATGAGTAGCCTTTCATAAAAAGCTAAACTATTTTCTGATACAACTGTATTTCAAGTTTAAATTTCACCCTATGTAGAAAACAGAAACTTTCTTAAGTATTAGATAAATTTATAAAGAGCTCTCTGTGTTTGGAACTAGGCACAAAGCTTCAAAATGGGCTGTCTTCGCTCTGCTCGCCAAGGTATCGAAACCCGGTTTCTAACAGTATGACTTCGTAGACATACCGCTGTGCCATTGAGGTTTAATAAGGAGCTAACACAGGTAGTCCTCGAGCAGTTTAGCGCAAAATTGAACAGAAACAAAACAAAACAAAAATGATAATATTATGTTTGCCCCAGAAGAAGAAAGGTCCACCTCTAGAAAGCGCTCGAGTTATAGGGTTTCTATTTCCTTTTACTAGTTGTGGATAATGTTGTACCAAGTTTATAATGCAACGTGTAAGAAAAATCTTGAATCAAATTCTGATACAATAGAGCATTCATGTTCAAATGTTTGTGGTTATCAAAATCCATTTCACGTAAGATTTTACTTTTGTCACACAAAAACTTTAATATCAAACAACCCAAACATGTCAGCATTTTGGAGTACTTCTACACTTATCATCATGGTATTATTATTAATAAAGGTAGTTCCCCCCCCCCAAGAAATACATTAAAATTACACCACTTATTACGTATGGGGGATAAAGAAAATTTTATTAATGATTTAGTGTTAAACATTCTATTGTTAGACTTTAAAACAGTACATTATTACTTTAATTTTAATTATTCTTTAAAACAATACATTATTACTTTAATTTTAATTTTTCTTTAAAACAATACATTATTACTTTAATTTTAATTTTTCTTTAAAACTATACATTATTACTTTAATTTTAATTTTTCTTTAAAACTATACATTATTACTTTAATTTTAATTTTTCTTTAAAACTGTACATTATTACTTTAATTTTAATTTTTCTTAATATTTTGCATATAATGTTTTATAAACGTTTCTCAATTATGGCATTGATGCCTATATATAGTCTGGTGTATATAATTTGTCTAGTATATTACACTGTAATACCTATACGTAGTTTGTTATATAGAACTTGTTTTGTGCAATAATACCTGTACGTAGTTTGTTATACAGAATTTGTTTTAGTGTAATAATACCTGTACGTAATTTGTTATATAGGATTTGCCTAGTGTAATAATACCTGCACGTAGTTTGTTATACAGAATTTGTTTTAGTTTAATAATACCTGTACATAGTTTGTTATATAAAATTTGCCTATTATAATAATACCAGTACGTAATGTGTTATATAGAATTGGTCTAGTGTAATAATACCTGTACGTAATTTGTTATATAGGATGTGCCTAGTGTAATAATTCCTGTACGTAATGTGTTATATAGAATTGGTCTAGTGTAATAATACCTGTATGTAGTTTGTTATATAGAATTTGTTTTAGTGTAATAATACCTGTAGGGAATTTGTTATATAGAATTTATTTTAGTGTAATAATACCTGTACGTAATTTGTTATATAGAATTTGCCAAGTATAATAATACCTGTACGTAATGTGTTATATAGAATTGGTCTAGTGTAATAATACCTGTACGTAGTTTGTTATATAGAATTTGTTTTAGTGTAATAATACCTGTACGTAGTTTGTTATATAGAATTTGTTTTAGTGTAATAATACCTGTACGTAATTTGTTATATAGGATTTGCCTAGTGTAATAATACCTGTACGTAGTTTGTTATATAGGATTTGCCTAGTGTAATAATACCTGCACGTAGTTTGTTATACAGAATTTGTTTTAGTGTAATAATACCTGTACATAGTTTGTTATATAGAATTTGCCAAGTATAATAATACCTGTACGTAATGTGTTATATAGAATTGGTCTAGTGTAATAATACCTGTACGTAGTTTGTTATATAGAATTTGTTTTAGTGTAATAATACCTGTACGTAGTTTGTTATATAGAATTTGTTTTAGTGTAATAATACCTGCACGTAGTTTGTTATACAGAATTTGTTTTAGTGTAATAATACCTGTACGTAAGTTGTTATATAGGATTTGCCTAGTGTAATAATAACTGCACGTAGTTTGTTATACAGAATTTGTTTTAGTGTAATAATACCTGTACGTAGTTTGTTATATAAAATTTGCCTAGTATAATAATACCTGTACGTAATGTGTTATATAGAATTGGTCTAGTGTAATAATACCTGTATGTAGTTTGTTATATAGAATTTGTTTTAGTGTAATAATACCTGTACGTAGCTTGTTATACAGAATTTGTTTTAGTATAATAATACCTGTACGTAGTTTGTTATATAGAAGCTGTCTAGTGTAATAATAGCTATACATAATTTGTTATACAGAAGTTGTCTAGCATAATAATATCTGTATGTAGTTTGTTCTATAGAATTTGTTTTAGTAATTCCTAAGACACTTTTTTACACGTAGTCTATAGTCACCTTGTCTTGGATCTAAATTATCGTAGGTATTTCTTAACCATTTTGTAACAAGATATTATATTTTACTTCTATTGCTAAACATGCAGTAGTGAAATGTGTTCCGAATGTCTAATGCCTGATCAATATAGATATTAAATTATCATAATTAAAATTACTTTTGTCGTTACGCAGGGTCTTGTGTCGTTTTTATTTTTGTCATTTCATTCGAGTTTCTCTTTGTTTGCAATTTAATTATATTTTGTTTCCACAATTAATTAGAAAAATTAAATAATTTAACGATTCAATTACTGGCAATGAATCTTTTCTAAAAAAAACAAAACAATCTATGCAAATGAATTACAAATTACACTTACCTACTAAACACAATGGACGTTGATGGGTTAGAGAATTTTCTGAGGTTTCTATGTAATGAACTACGTAATGTGTAAAAATTAACTCAGACTGTGTATTAATAATTACGGCAATTTGTTCGAAACAGCTATAATAAATACGAAGGTTGTTTTGATAGTTTTTAACATACCGTCATTTTGTAAGTGTAATTATGATTATGTAAGTTCAAAATCATACTTTTATAAAAAGAAGAAAATATACTTTGATGTGCATTAAATTTCAATGTGAAATATTGAAAAGAAATACAGTTTAGTTTTAAATATAATAAAAATCATATTCAGTGATCCACAGATTAAGTCATTCACTAAAACGTCTCTAGATGGCAATACTAGCGCGATTTGAAGTCACAGTTGTAATAAACGCTATTATTGTCGTTGGTACATTAACAATACATAATCAGATTTGGCGTGCTTAGGTTAAGTGTTTGCTTTCTTCATAACCGACAATCAACTTATAACGCTCCCACAGTTGAACAGGCAAACGTATATGATACAACGGGGATTCGAACCCCCCAACCATCAGATTACGAGTCGAGCGTCTTTTTTTTTTTTGAAGTTCGCGAAAAGCTACATGAGGGCTATCTGCGCTAGTCATCCCTAATTTTGCAGTGTAAGACTAGAGGGAAGGAAACTAGTAATCATCAGCCCACCGCCAACTCTTGGGCTACTCTTTTACCAACGAATAGTGGGATTAACCGTAAATTTATAACGCCTGATCAGCCGTGGGGGTGTTCGAAAACCCGCAACTCTCGGATTGCGAGTCGAGTGCCTTGACCAACTGGTCATGACAAACCGATACTAATATGAACTCAGAGTGTGGTTTATAAAATATGAATTAAGAAGTATGTTTAAGAAAACCACGACAAAGTTTTATATTTTCAATCAATCTATTAAAATATTATTTATGCTAATATTACATTATCGGTAGAAGTATTTAAAATCATGTGAAATTATTTGACAACAAGCTTTCGTTATAGCGGTAAAATTAGATCTCTTGTACTGCTAGTTAGTGTTTTACAGAAGTAAAAAAAAAGTAATAACAGTTTACTGAAAAGTAAAAAAACATTTATTTACACTTCCTCTTATTTCTCTTTATTTAAGATTATTAATTTGTCCAGTTCTTGTTACAAAATCATTGCGAACAGTTCCGAAAGAACAACCCACGGTTCGCAGTGTTTCCTACGTAACATTCCAAACTATACTCCAAGCAGTTCTCGACAATATCCTGGTCCTGCTCAATTTATCTCGAGTTTCAGAACCCAAATGTGCTCACAATTACAACGAAAGTGATTGTATGACCTCGATCTATGAATTAATTTCACAATACGTTGATCAGTTGGAAATAAAATTGTATACGAAATTGGGTCAAGTTGGTGAAAATATTTCGAGTTGTGTAGCTGATCTTTAGTGGCGCAGCGGTAAGTCTAAGGGCTTATGAAGCTAAAAAAAAAAGTTGTAGTTTTATGTTTAACTGCAAACAAACAAACAAGACCTTTGGTATGGTTTGACCTTTAACCTTCAGTTATCAAAAGCTAATTATTTAGTTCTTGGGGACATTTGTGGTTTGTGCCAAATTTTACCCAAGTTAAATGAAACGATTTCGAGCTATACTATCTACACGTACAGAGGAATGAAAACAGAATTCCACTGTCGGGGACTGGGGTGGGTAATTCCAGACCTCTGAAAAACAACTTCCATTACCCTCATATAAACCAGTAGAACAATAGTAATATCCTCAAGTTCTTACACTGAATTAATTAAACTCACCCTCTAGCCTGCACTTTGATTAATTAGCTACGTTTAGTAACTGATCTGAACTAATAGAAGTGCCTCGCAACTTTAAAATGGGCCAACTAGTTTACGCGCTCCAACCTAAACACGTTTGTCGGACTTTACTTGGATTAGTACAGAACTCGCCCGGACTTCACGAAGACGGTTTCATAACTTTCATTTTGAGCAATTAAAACACAAAGAATTATGGGTATGTCAATAAACCCAATCCAGAAAAGTAACTGACTAGTATTACAGGAACCATATCGAGATTGTCGGGGGTGTTAGCATCACGTTTATCTTTCTAATTTCAGTTGATTCCTTCTTATAACTGCATATATATTTTGTCGTTAAACAACGCTTTATAAAACACATAGCAGTATTTATCACTATACAGTTTCAGCAAGGCTACTCTGGTGAAGAAACCATAAACACAAATTTCGAAGCTAGAATATTACTAACATTGTAGTGGTAAAATAAGTAAACTCATAATTTCTTTACGCGTATTATTTATCAACTTCACGAGTTAATGATTGCCACGACTTGGAGCTGTAACACAGCACGGCGTGTTTCATTTGATGAAGTAACGAAGCTAGACGCAAATCGACGAGACTACCTTGCCAGCTGAAAGTGTCGTGTCTAGTGTCAGTGATAGTGTGGGGAGGAAGTGTAACAACAAAAACAAAAGCTCTGTAAAACAGTATTTAGGTTTAATTACCTCGATTCGCAGTTCGAGCCAATATATATTAATCATTATTTTTGTATTGTTTTTCATTCAACGGTTATACAGTGAATGATTATGAGTCTCGTCTGTTAGGCCTACTCGTCTGAACGTAATTAATTAACGCGAGATTGTCTTTAAAAGAATTAATTACCTCTTCGAGCTGTACACTTCGGTTTTAGATAAAGATGATCGAAGTAAATATACAGATAATCAGTTTTCCTTCAGGCTTGATATTTAGGTAAGCCTTTCCAACCAATTATAATTACGATACGCAGGCCAAGAAAAAACAATCACAAGAGAAACAAAAAGAAAGTTACGTCAGAGTAATACCGGTAGCCATAATTAGTTACAACAATTTATTTCCAAACATGATACTTTAAGTTCATAAATATTTTTTGTTACAGAGAACTCTGTTCTGCCCTCAAAAAAGAAATATGACTGAGGGAAGAAATATTGCACATTCGAGGGAGGATCATTAGCAGAACATTTAAATATATTATTAGATTTTGCTAGAATGTTACGACACAATAATTCAATGATCTTTGCTGGTGCTAAGCTACAGTTTTTTGTTTATTTATCTTACACCATAAAGCCACATGTTGGGCTACCTGCACTATGACAGAGAATATGGGTTTAGTGGTATTAAAACTTACACTTAGTGTAATATTGTATCAGTGAAAATACTAGCTGTCTAAGCGAATGTTTTATGATCACTAAAATGTTCGGGAACTCCCTTTCATTTGTAATATAAATTTAAATATAAATTAATATAACTTTTGCTAAATAAATTTAGAAGTCACATTGATATTAAAATGGTAGAATAAAATTTGTTTCTTTATTTGTTTGAAATTACACACAAAGCTACACAGTGGGCTGTCTGTGCTTGAGCCCACCACAGGTATCGATTCCCGGTTTCTGTTTTGAATTTCGCGCAAATCTACTCGACGGCTATCTGCGGTAGCCGTCCCTAATTTAACAGTGTAAGACTAGAGGGAAGGCAGCTAGTCATCATCACTCGCCGTCAACTCTTGGGCTACTTTTTTACCAACAAATAGTGGGATTGATCGTCGCATTATAAAGCTGGAAGGGCGAGCATGTTTGGCGCGACGCGGGCGCGAACCCGCGACCCTCGGATTACGAGTCGAACGCCTTAATCCACGTGGTCATGCCGGGCATATCCCTGTCTCTGCAAAGACAGACATCTGTACCACTGGGGGGGGGCGTATGATTTTGAATTGACTAACCCTCAACGATTTTTACACTGGTGTGTCTGTCCGTGTGTGATATAACTCCAAGCGTTTTCATTTGACTTTTATCAAACGTGGCACAAACGTTCAGTATTTCTCGAAGAATTAATTCACTTCTGGTGGCTGTACGTTAAGGGTTAAGTTCACATTGCGCTTAAAATGGTTAAACTTTCCACTGAGGAAAAGAGTGCCGTAAGGTGCTAGTGATTATTGAATTTCTCTCCACAAGCAAGGAAAGATCATTGAATTGTTTGAATATTGCGCAAAGCTGAACGAGGGCTATCTGCGGTAGCTGTCCCTAATTTGGCAGTGTAAGGCTGAAGGGAAGACAACTAGTCATCACCATTCAACGCCAGCTTTTGGACTACTCTTTTACCAACAAATAGTGATATTGGCTCACATTATAACGTCCCCACGGCTGAAAGAGGGAGCATATTTGGTATGATGGTAATTCGAACCTGCGACCCTCAGATTACTAGTCGAGCTCCTTTACCATCTGACCATACCGGCCCGAGATCTTTATATAAAAGTGGTTGTGAAAACTATAGATAGTTTGTTTGTTTTTATGAATTTCGCACTTTCGCAAAAAGCTACTCGAGGGCTATCTGCGCTAGCCGTCCCCAATTTAGCAGTGTAAGACTAGAGGGAAGGCAGCTAGTCATCACCACCCACCGCCAATTCTTGGGCTACTCTTTTACCAACGAATAGTGGGATTTACCATCACATTATAACGCCCCCACGGCTGAAAGGGCGGGCATGTTTGGTGCGACCGGGATTCGAAACCGCGACCCTCGGATTACGAGTCGAACGTCTTAACACACTTGGCCATGCCGGGCCACTTTAGATAGTAGATACATGTTTGTTTGTAAAATAAAAATGATGGTTTTAACATAGGTTGTGGAAGAGACCAACTACCCTCTTCGCCATTCACATGGATCCTATTTCTGTACTACTTTTTGTTATAATGGAAGTGAATTGGGATTTTGAAAAAGTGTTAAAATTCGAAAACAAATTGAAATAAAAGGAAATATTGGCACCTAGATAGACATAGTTTGGTGAATATATTAGGTTAGTTAGTGCAAAGCTCAAACATGTTGTACTCTCTGTGCTTGTTTATATTACTAAATGTATCTATACGCTTCTAACTCGTTTCGATTTCCTTATTACGTCACTTTCGTTTTGTGAACTCGTCAGCAAATTTTATTGTTTAATAACACTTGTAACTTTTTATATTTTTAGTTAGCTAAAATGAAACACACTGTAAGAAATAACTTTCTCACTATACATTTTATTTATACTGTATTCACAGGGCCAGGCATGGCCAAGCGTGTTAAGGCGTGCGACTCGTAATCTGAGGGTCGCGGGTTCGCATCCCGGACGCGCCAAACATGCTCGCCCTCCCAGCCGTGGGGGCATTATAATGTGACGGTCAATCCCACTATTCGTTGGTAAAAAAGTAGCCCAAGAGTTGGCGGTGAGTGGTGATGACTAGCTGCCTTTCCTCTAGTCTTACACTGCTAAATTAGGCACGGCTAGCACAGATAGCCCTCGAGTAGCTATGTGCGAAATTCCAAAACAAACAAACAAACTATATTCACAGTGTTAAAAATCAATGTACAACTCAAGAATTGAGGTGGTTACATCCTTGGTGTCTATAGATCGTACATTTAACGACAGTTTCTAGTGAGAAATAAGAAATACAACTTTGGTGATAACAATACGAAAATCGATTCTTTGAGAGAATTAGATATTTATAACGGAGTGAAATAAATACAACTATGTAAACTCTGAAATGAACCGGAGATAGTTGAAATAAAATGGCCCTAGCATGACCAGATGGTTAGGACACTCAACTCACAATCTGAGGGTCGCAGGTTCGCCTCCCCTTCACACCAAACATGCTCGTCATTTTAGCCATAGTTGCGTTATAGTGTTACGATCAATCCCACTATGCGTTGATAAAAGATTGGCCCAAAAGTTGGCCGTGGATGATGATAACTAGGCGCCTTCCTTCTAGACTTACACTCCTAAATTAGGGACGGCTAGCGCAGATAACCTTCAGTAAAGCTTTGCACGAAATGACAAACAAAAATAGTTCAAACAAACTGAACTGAAATAAATAGAAAAACAATATTCACACGGTGATCTCTTTAAAAGTGTTCTGGTGTAGCGCTCTAAAAACACACTTCTCACACGATGTTGGGCTTTCGTTATGTTCGAAGTTCGTGTGGGACTGTATGTTTCTATTTAGGTCCTTTGGGTAGACCTGAGAGGGTCAGGTACAACCTGTTTCTCTCACAGTTATTGTGTTATTAATACTTTATGTTTTGGGCAACTGTTAAATGTTAACCTCAACATAAAAGAATGTGTTGTTTTCAGAAATGTCCATTGATATGAAGCTAAAACCCCGATTAAGAACATGTACATTTATGTTAAAACGCTCATAATTTACATTAGAACAAACACGTTATGTATAAATAGTCCATATACTCCAATGTTTTCCCATGTTGTTGGCTTATTTTATGCGTATTTACATAAATACCCTTTTAATACATTATATGATAAAACAACAATATGGATGAATTAGGTAAGTCTACCAACAGGTGGGATATCACTAAACTTATAGTAGGGTGAGAGGTACTTCGGCTTATTTGTGTCACGTGTGATGTAGCGATCTAGTGCGTGTGACGTTTTGTTTCTCTGTACGTTTTTCTTAAAGTACGTGATTGATCTGTTTGGAAGTTTCTCACGGAGTGATTCATGTTTATTTGTTCATGTAGAAATGTATAGTTTGTAGAGTGGGAACTTTGTATGCGCTAGAAAGTATTATATTTTGTTGTTTAGTTTTAATTGTTTAAGGTGCGATATTGACCCAGGCTGAAGAATTATTCTATGAATTAACCTATATGTAGGTATATATATGTACACTAGTTCGACTTTAGCTTCACTTAAAGCTGTTTAAAGGCCGTCCTTAACTTAGCAGCTAGTCAACACTACTCATCCTGTCTTGGCGTACATTTTTGCCAATGAAAAGTGAGACTGACATTAATATTATAACGCCTCCATGACGGGAATTCAAACCCTCTTATATGTATTCTTACATATGTATGTGTATATTATGAAATATTTCATTTATTTCTATATAGGAGTATATATAGGTATGTGTATGTGTTCTTTAGTAACTCTACATCTAATTTTAGGCCCGGCATGGCCAAGCGCGTTAAGGGGTGCGACTCGTAATCAGAGGGTCACGGATTCGCATCCCCGTCGCGCCAAACATGCTCGCCCTTTCAGCCGTGGGGGCGTTATAATGTTACGGTCAATCCCACTATTCGTTGGTAAAAGAGTAGCCCAAGAGTTGGCGGTGGGTGGTGATGACTAGCTGCCTTCCCTCTAGTCTTACACTGCAAAATTAGGGACGGCTAGCACAGATAGCCCTCGAGTAGCTTTGTGCGAAATTCAAAAACAAACAAAACAAACATCTAATTTTTGTTGTTGCTGTTAAAATTTCGTCTCCATAACCCACGTGACTTTACTGTCTGATTTTAACATCTAGATTAAGCATAAATTTGGGTTTTCTAAATTAAAACTTACTGGTTAGCTAAGTGTCACTCAACTGAGAAGTCACTTAGAACCACCATTGTTTCGTCTTAAGACTCAGTTACCTTAAGAATTAAAACTCAGCCCTTCATAAGGAAAGGGAAGAATAAGAACTGCCGCCGATAAACTCAATACGTAACAACTGTAAAGTTGTTTGATATAATATCATTACGTGCACTGTATTTTGTGAGTTAAACGAATAGCTGACTTATACTTCTAGTGACGTCACTGAGAGAATCCGGCTAAGTTTTTTTTAATTCGTTTTTATATTTTGAAAAATGATCTTTCTTTACCAGTTGTCTCTAAACCTACCTCTTTCTTCATGACTGTATTATTTATCTGACGTATTCCGTAAAGGCCTGCGAGTTTGTTAGTCTTTGATTAACATACCCGAAGGGATTTCTGGGCATTGACAAAGTACCAGATACAACTAGACAAGGAAAATCACATAGTTCGTTGCCAAGATTTAATTGTACCATTTTAGGCCTCAACCAGACTGTGTGAGCAGACTCTCTGAACTGCTTAAAAAAACACAAAACTGTAGTTGTTTTAAAGAACTAAATCACAAGTCTTTTATAATCAATCTATCAGTAATAGCTAGACTTGATGCAATTGGTCATTCATTACATTTCATTATCTGTAATCCAGAGAAATTTATACGGAGTATGGTGTAATAGACAGCACGCGACTCGTATTTGGAAGTTTGATGGTGTGCATGGTGTTGGAAACGTTGAGTTAACCACATAAATCTATATAATCAAGATAATTCCTTCTGCGAACGATTTGCCTCTAACAATACTGGAGTCATGTTTGTAAATACTCACTATAGTTAACAGTGGTCATTCCACGGACGTAACTCGTGCAGCTGGTCGTCTAACAGAACTGTTACTAGGCTATCATGTACTTGAAGAAAACTCGAGATAATAGTCTGGGGCCCAGTTAATTGAGGTTTACACAGCTGTACGTATTCTCGACAGCAGGTTACCTGCATGGTCATTAAAGCTCCTATTTACACATTTATGATACGACTGGTTACATAAAACGGAGTGAATCCAAGTCGCTGCTTAAATGCCACTTATGTAGCGCACGTGATCTTCCATTGCACGTTCGGAATTTTTCGACAGTGTTTGGAAATCGAGCTCTTCTTGTGAACGGAACGTAAGTGTGAGATCCTCTTATTTATAAACCTTAACATTCCATGTATGCTTTTCCCGACTCAAACACGGTATCCTTGCGGTATAGCTTGCCAAATACGCTAGGTAGAGATGTCCAGGTACGTGGATAAGTGTTTCAGGCGTTTCCCGCCAGGGATCTGTACTCCAAACAGTTCTTGAAACTGCTATCGAGTTTTACTCGTAAGAGACAAACAGGTTATTTTTTTTTACTACCTATTTTACAACCTTGTATTCGTCATTTATAAGGTACATATATTGGGGCATGAATGCGAGGATTATTTATCGCGAGTTTCTCATACTTGCAATCTTTAACTCGTATAAACCAGTATTATCAATTTTCCTTAACAATAAACTAAACTTAATTTTAAGTAATTTTAGGTAAGTTATAGTTTAATTTCATCCATAACTTGCACGTTAGTTGTTGATCTATTAATTCTATTCAGCACATAACTTTCTTTAAGATAATACGACACGATATGACGTATTTATCTATGCCATTCTCATGTAAATTACGATTATTAATTAATTAAACACGTTGTTTATATTCTTAAATTATTATATTTGTTTTAGTTGCTTTAATCGTCATTAAACTAAAATTCACAACATTTTATTTAATAATTTCTTCTTCACATTACGTTCGATCATGTTGGAATACTTTAATTAAATAGTAGGATTTGACAGTAACCCTTATAACGCACCCACGTATTCAAAGTGCAGTCCTGTTACGTTAACCTTTAGGCCACGTCCGGCCCATACACAGTAAAGATGAACCGTCGCGTTTATATATTTTCAAGTTTGCTTGCGGATTCAAACCCAACTTTAGGCTTAGAAATACAGTTATGTTACACAAATTATGTCTAAAACACTTAATGATGTAATGTCTTTGCAAATCGGTTCACGTTAGAGACGTATTAATTTCAACACTTTATTAATTTCTAATATTTGTTTTATTATTTGGCCCAACCTATTTGCCAGCAGCAGTAAAAAGTAATTTCAAAGAATTCTCTCCAAAGTTTTCACTCCTCGAGTTTTCAGTGAAGAAGGACATCAATGGAACAATCTACCTCCCTCCAGTCTTGGGAGAGTCTTGAGTTAGAGAGTTTCCTTAACGTTCTTTCCTTCACTTCTACAGGACGTAAATAAGGAAACTGATCAAGCTGTACTCAAACAGATAGATTAATTCACACGTTAAACGTTTTCAAAGCCTCATGATCACCGCTAGGAATTCTTTCAAGAGGAATCTTAAATACCTTTCATAAAACATTTCTTTCTGTGGAATTTTCGTATAGTGTTTTCTTCACTGATTTCAAATGAGTTGGAACTCGGTAAGAAGAAAATCTGTGCTCCTATTGGTTTCGGTTTACTCTTAGTAAAACGAATGTGGTTATAAGTGTCTCATATCAAATATGCGTCCAGATGTGACGTTGAAGTGTTTTTATCAAATAAGCATCGTATGACTTTAAACCAATTTATTCTTCGTGATAATCCAGGGCCTGTTATATGTACATCTTGAGGTTATAGGGCATACCTATATATATATATAAAACTTAGAATTTACGTCAAAGATTTAATAAAATCGTGATTTAAACTATTATTTATTCAAACCTCGAATTACACTGTATTATGTATGTTAGCGTTTAAGAAAAAGTTGGATTTTATTACTAACATATAACTATTACCATATATTTGTGTTTTCAACGAATTCATTCCTTGTTGGTGAATAAACCTAAGCGCTAAAGGTTAATGAGTTCGTTAACTCTAGAGGGCACCACTAATGTTCTAAATGGAATAAGGAGAGGGCAGGACAAAAAGATGGCTTTTAGAGACGGCTAGCGCAGATAGTCCTCGTGTAGCTTTGACAAATTCAGAACAAACAAAAACTGAAAGACCAGAAAATATGTTATATTCAGTAGATTTCTTCTTAGTAGAGAAGGTTAATACTGAACCATTCAGTGTCATCAAGATGTGAAACTTAACCCACTAGTCCACAAGGTTAATACTGAACCATTCAGTGTCATCAAGATGTGAAACGTAACCCACTAGTCCACAATTCAGTGTCATCAAGATGTGAAACTTAACCCACTAGTCCACAATGTTAATGCTGAACCATTCAGTGTCATCAAGATGTGAAACTTAACCCACTAGTCCACAAGGTTAATACTGAACCATTCAGTGTCATCAAGATGTGAAACTTAACCCACTAGTCCACAAGGTTAATACTGGACCACTCAGTGTCATCAAGATGTAAAACTTAACCCACTAGTCTACAATATTGATACTGAACCATTCAGTGTCATCAAGATGTGAAACTTAACCCACTAGTCCACAAGGTTAATACTGAACCATTCAGTGTCATCAAGATGTGAAACGTAACCCACTCCTAGTCCACAATGGTTAATACTGAACGATTCAGTGTCATCAAGATGTGAAACTTAACCCACTAGTCCACAAGGGACATACTGAACCACTCAGTGTCATCAAGATGTAAAACTTAACCCACTAGTCTACAATATTGATACTGAACCATTCAGTGTCATCAAGATGTGAAACTTAACCCACTAGTCCACAAGGTTAATACTGAACCATTCAGTGTCATCAAGATGTGAAACGTAACCCACTAGTCCACAAGGTTAATACTGGACCATTCAATATCGTCAAGATGTGAAACTTAACCCAATAGTCCGGCAGGTTAATACTTGATTATTCAGTGTCATCCGATTAGTAGAGCTTTGGCCCCGGTGTGGTTTGAAGATTAATATGGACCATTCAGTGTCATTAAGATGTGAAACTTAATCCAGTAGTCCAACAGGTTAATATTT